>NC_092264.1:3252123-3269623 GCF_036320965.1 Panulirus ornatus
GATGATCTTTCCTGTTGATTACTACATGTGCTGACTGTTCTTATATATTATACTGATACTGGTTTTATATATTGCTATTGCTATTGGTCATAATGTGAGCGAGATGCCTAGTGTTGCTATTGGTCATTATTATTATTCTGCTAGTGTTATTATGGTTAACTAGTCATATTTGCACTTGATAACTGCACTGCTTGTAATTCTGCTGTGTTGTTAAAGCTTCTTCTCATAGTGTTTGTACGTACATGTTTATTTCTGTTGTTGTTAATAATTCTGATGATTATTCTGCTATTACTTCTACTCCAGCTGTTGTTAATGATTCTACTGATAATTCTATTATTAATACTGCTGCTGCTGTTGTTAATAATTCTACTGATAATTCTATTATTAATACTGCTGCTGCTGTTGTTAATAATTCTACTGATAATTCTATTATTAATACTGCTGCTGCTGTTGTTAATAATTCTACTGATAATTCTATTATCAATACTGCTGCTGCTGTTGTTAATAATTCTACTGATAATTCTATTATTAATACTGCTGCTGCTGTTGTTAATAATTCTACTGATAATTCTATTATTAATACTGCTGCTGCTGTTGTTAATAATTCTACTGATAATTCTATTATTAATACTGCTGCTGCTGTTGTTAATAATTCTACTGATAATTCTATTATCAATACTGCTGCTGCTGTTGTTAATAATTCTACTGATAATTCTATTATTAATACTGCTGCTGCTGTTGTTAATGACAGTACTGGTAATTCTGCTTTTGTTAGTGATTTTATTGCTACTGCTTTTGTTGCTACTGCAAATATTTTTACCGATGTGACTTCTGTTGAAGCCAATTTTGGCAATTCTTTTGCAGCTTACGTTTTATGACCTGCTGACTACTGATCTTGATTCCTGCTGCCGCTAATATATCTCTGCTTCTGCTTCTTGTGGTCTGGTCGCTAATGTTGGGACTGCTTACGCTAATACGTCTGTCTTTACTGCTGGTAGTAATACATGTGCTTCTGCTGGTAATACATCTACTAATACATTAGCTAGTGCTGCTACAGTGTATGTATACCATCAACAGCACAACATTATATTGCCATCATTAATACTATTACCGTACAAACTATTCCTATTAATGCGTCCTCTGTTTTTAATGCAGTAATTAATACTACATATTTCACTGCATGTAATTACTGTACTGGATTTAAAGCGCATGTTCCAAGCCTTGCCGAGCTGTTATGGATAGCCTGGAAATAGATATTTGTATGGCACTCTTCCACACTCACTGTACCGGCAACCTTATCACGAATCTGCTCTCCCACACTCACACGACTGCTCTCCCACACTCACACGACTCTGCTCTCCCACACTCACACGACTCTGCTCTCCCACACTCACACGACTCTGCTCTCCAACACCCGCACGAATCTGCTCTCCCATACTCACACGAATCTGCTATTCTGAGCACACACTCACACGACTCTGCTCTCCCGCCCTCGTGCTTTCATAAATCCTCTGCTCCACACTCACCACAGTGACCCCTCACACACAGACTCACCCTCCCACACACACACCTAAGTGGCATTCCTCTCACGATCCACTCTCTCGTGCTCATCACAGTGGCAACCTTCTTACGTACCCACTCTTCCTCACTTACAGCAGTGGCACGTTTATGATTGGCTCTCCCACACACTCAACAAAGTGGCACCCATCTCACTAATATGGTGCCCCTGGCACTCGTCACACACTTGTAGCTTCTGCCAACAACCCCCTTATTATCTCACCTATGGCCTCCACCTACATCCACTTACATACCTCACGTCATTTTCTCTAATTTTTCCCTTTTACTGGAATTTTTCTGAGTTCATGACACCTTATTTACAATCGTTTGTCGGGGGTATCCTCGTTTCCCACACCACGTTTACCCTACACTGTAAGTGCTCTTCATATTTCCCTCTCAGGGCCTTGTAGAATTAAGCTAAGATTAAACAGCCATGGAGACATTGCACACCCATCGTAACCTTGAACCACTCACCATCCTCTCTTCCTACTTGCACATACGCCTTAGTCTCTTAAATGCTCCTCAATGCTTCTGGTAGATTTCCTCCCACATCGTTTAATCGTAACACCTTCCACAGAGCATCTCTGTCAACCCTATCATACACTCTCTCCAGATCCGTAACTGCCACATAGAAATCTTTTCTCGCGCAAATGCTTGAAAGCCAACACTAGGGAAGAGAGATTAGTGGGTTAGCTGATCACAACCTTTAAGATTCTTAAACCGCTCAAAGATCAGTTAAGGAAATCAACCTAAAATATATATCCAGAATGAGTGATTTAGATATGATGATTTAGATTCAGAAGAGACTCTCACGTATGAATATTTAGATTTGGAAGCGACTCTCACGTATGATGATTTACATCTAGAAGTGACTCTCGTATGATGATTTAGATTTAGAAGTGACTCTTATGTATGATGATTTAGATTTAGAAGTGACTCTCGTATGATGATTTAGATTTAGAAGTGACTTACGTATGATGATTTAGATTTAGAAGTGACTCTCGTATGATGATTTAGATTTAGAAGTGACTCTTACGTATGATGATTTAGATTTAGAAGCGACTCTTACGTATGATGATTTAGATTTAGAAGCGACTCTTACGTATGATCATTTAGATTTAGAAGCGACTCTCACGTGTTCCTTAAGAGCTGCCGAATTCTTAATATTTTTTTGAGTACAGGGACCCTGGTCATTAGCAGCAAGTATTAGAATGTAAAAAAAAAAAGAAAGATGAAGGAATGATGTTTTATGTGTCCGCCATATTTACGCATTTTCTCCCGACGAGCAAAATTTTTCCAGACCCAAACATTCCAAAATATTTTCTCGCCCGGGTTATCCAGCGCTCCGTTCTTTACGTTCCAGCCCGTAATGTTTTGCTCCGGGGGTGCTTGGTAGTGGCAACACTGGCTCACTCTCACTCCCACACCTGCTGTTGTGGCAACACTGGCTCACTCTCACTCCCACACCTGATGTAGTGGTAACATTGCTTCTGTTTCCCCCTCCCTCCCTCACACACCTTCCGACTCTGTCTCCTCCATCCCTCCCTCCCTCACACACCTGCCGACTTTGTCTCCTCCACACCTCCCTCCCTCACACACCTGCAGACTCTGTCTCATCCACACCTGTCTCCGTCTCCCATCACACCTGTGTCCGTCTCCCCCACACCTGCCTCCGACTCTCCCCCATACACCTGCCCCCGTCTCTCCACCCCACACACCTGCTTCAGTATTCCAGTTCCTTCCCTTACTCCTTTCTTTCCCACCTCCCATCCCTCCTACTCCTCCTCCTCCTCTTGTTCTTTAAGTGCCCGTGCCTCTCTCTCTCTCTCTCTCTCTCTCTCTCTCTCTCTCTCTCTCTCTCTCTCTCTCTCTCTCTCTCTCTCACACCGACTTCCTGGGCCGACGTTGTGTCAGCATCCATTAGCGCGTGTGCCATCATCCGACCATTATATCTCCCTCTCCTCCCGGGTTCAGGCCGTCATAACACTGATAAATACCACAAAACCTTCATCCTTCATGAACAAGGGTTTTTTTCCGTCTTCCCTCTGCTGCTCACAAGGGGGCGTCACATATTCCCTCCTCTCTCCCCCCTCCTTCCTTCCTTCCTTCCTCTAATCACCACACTGGACTCATCGTCTGAGATCTGGTAGACACAGGTTCTGGATCTCATAAAAAGATAAAGGAACGACTTAGCTAAATCCACCTTTGCATAACCTCAGGAAAGACATCTTGAAAGCAGGTATTGTGTTCAGGTCTCCATCTAGTATAGATTTATTCAGGTCTCCAGAAAATAAAGCGAGTGTCACCCCATAGAATAAATCCGTGAGAGGAAAGAGGGTTCTTTCGATATATTCTTTCTCTGTCGCCCAGCTGAGGGTCCTGTGCGCGGCCATCTCTCCAAGAGGCCAGTCTCGCGAGATCTTGTAAAATTCCGGGCATGACAGAAGGCCAGGGTGGGCGAGACCCTTGCGTAACACGAGAATCATTCCCCCTCTACTGACTACCTGACATGAATCTCAAGCATAACACACCCGCCCTAGAAATGCTCCCTCTGGCAAACAAAAGAAGACATCGCTTCTCGTGGTATTGTAAAGTCTACGAAGGTCAGAGACTTTCACGAGGTTGAGGGATGATAATGATACACCGCATCATCGTCAAATGTTGACCTTTGCCTGTTGAGAGAGGCGACGTTGTTTACCTCCGCCGTACGGAAATGGCTCCTGTGGTCTTTCAGTGGTTTGGGTCGACATTCGTGATCACCTTGATCTATCGTTATTTCATAAGTATCCGCGCCTAGTTAATAGATTTAGATAAAGAATTTACATTTTTCTCAAGGTCACGTTATCTCTTCATATCAGTGGATGTTTAGTCGTGTAAGCGAAGGTTAGTATCGTCTGTATGTGACGGTAGGACGAGGGACGTAAGCCCAAGTCTTCACGTCCGCCGCTGTTGCGGGTCTGGTTAATATAAGAGACTCAAGATATATTGCCAACAGACTGGCTTCATGATGCTGGCAGCGCTCCGCCTAAGTTCTCCAGCCGCCCCTTGCCTCGAGTATTAGTGAAGCAGAGGTACAAGGGTCATCCCCATCAGGAGGTTTTGGGTCATGCATGATGAAGATTAAACTTAAACCCCCTCTCACTCCACGAGACCTCCGTCTCTGTTACCGTAATGGTAACATATCATTCGCTGACCTTTCAGTGTGTCATCGTAAAGCGACGCATCTCTTCCTTTAGAAATGAATTAAACCCGGGCAGAATGTCGTCACTTAAAGTCCGCCACGATCTATGAGCAATTTTTTCTCTTGTTCCGACCTACATCTTGGCGACATGTTTATCTACCTTCTACAGTACCACTTTACAACTTGAAGTCTCAGTTTATCAAAGTGAATCACTTCGAAGTGGAGTAAGTCTTAAGCTCTTAGCATCACGTGATGTATGGAAGTATGTATGAATGACGTAGTCCAACATCAGCTAAAGTAAAAACGTATTCATACGTAATTCTTTTTTCCTCAAGACTTGGAATTCAGACACACTACGCTCCATCTGGCCGGTTCTCTCGCCTCCCACCAGCTGGGAACCATTGCCTGAGGAGTACAGAATACGAGCGTATTTTCTTCAGAGTAAATATACAACGTTGTATGTATCAGAATTCGCGAGGTGGGTCTCTGATACCTCACAAAAGCGTCCCTTACGAAAGCAAACGGTAACGCGAAGCTCCGAAATCCTGTCGTGCCTCATAGGATTTCCAATTTGATGGACTAAAACTATTGGTTTATACGAGAATTGCTTCGTTGTCTCGCTTGTGGTTATGTGACTGGAAGTGAATCTTTCGAATCTAATATGTTTTAACCTCTGAACTTTGCGTTTCGCGAGGAAGATAACAGGCATCCGGGGTTTTCAATAACGAACCTAATCTGCAGCTTCGAGACGTGAGTCGTTCGGAATAGAGTGTGCGGAGCCGAGTGTTCGGAAAATGAGCGTTTCGAACGGAGTGGTTCGGAGCATGAGTATTCAGATATGAGAGTTCAGAAGCGAGTATCTGGAAGTGATTGTTCGGAAATGATTGTTGGAAATGATTGTTCGGAACTGAGTGACATGGAAATGAGTTTTCTGGACTCAATGATCGGAAATTAATGTTCTGAAACGAGTGCTCGGAACAAAGGGTTCGGAAATGTTCCGAAACTGGAAGTGAACCATTTAACAAATGAATGTTATCTTAGATAAAAGCGAATGGTGGAATGTTCACTGCTACGTAATGTCTGATGAGATGCGTATACTCTCATCCTCCACGGGCAAGCGGAAGACTGCTCCTGTAGCGTTGAGCCTAACATCTGACCTTTTACTGCGAGATAAAGAGAGAAAAAAAAAGATATTCCACAGTTTTTCCTGTGCGAAAGCGTGAGAGGTTTGGAAGTGACAGCTTTTAACAGGCATCATGTACACCGCCAACGTAGACGAGCCAAAAAAGCAACGCTACAGTAAATGAACCAAATTCGCCACACATGAAGGGCATTCGCATTGCCCGGTGCCTCGCCACAATCTGATGATGAAATCATTCAAAAAGTTATGTTAATGAACTCATTATTACGTAAAAAAATCGTATACCGCTATGTTTATATTTTATACTTATATCTTAACAGTGCTTATCTTTCTATCATTCACCAACCCTAGTTTACGAAACTTGCAAAAAGTAACATCAGGTAATGCTAATAGATATGTAGATTTATGTAGTTTCTTGCCTTCTAGAATCGAACAAGTTCGTCGTCATCTTCCGATGGGTTTTCTGTCGTGTATAATGTACTTGCTTATTTCGTACTGACAGTAATATGTTTGCAGAAGGACAAGCTAAAGCACACACACACACACACACACACACACACACACACACACACACACACACAGCGTGTGAGAACACGGTGTTTCACACACACAATGGGTGTAAAGTCAGGACATTATATGACAACACGCAACACACCATCATATCTTGCAAAGCCTTACTCGCTCCCTCTCGGCTATGTTGTCTTGTTTCAGCGGGCGGCACCACCACCCTCCTGTACACCTGTTCTGACAATGTCAGCCAGTCGTTTTCCATGATGAACCGAGTCAAGGACGTAGTTCCAGGCCATTAGATGTCTGTCACACTAGACAAGGAACTATTTCTACAATGTGTCACCATCGTCCAAGTCTTGGCGCTGTGCCGTAACTCACTGGAACACCAGACTCCCCCGCCAAAAATGACACTGTTTCGTTCGCCGTTGACACAGTCGGCTGTGCTGTGTGTGATGGAGAACGTGCATGATTCGTGGTATCACACCGATCGCTTCGAATCCTCACATTATTCTAAAAAGTCCGTTTTGAAAATGATGAACCACTGGTCCATCACTTGGCATGAACAATTAGAGACGTTTAGAATTTGAAACACAGATGTGAGTGATATAGACTATGCAGTTCAGGGAGCGAGGCCATGGCGAGGTTGGGCGAGGTGAGGTCGGCTAAGCAAGCGCGTGGGACGCGAGAGATCATCTCTCACTTCATCCCTCGACTGACGACGAAACTTGTCTAAATGACAGGCCAGTCGCTGCCAGGTGGGGACCATGACAGCTGCTGGTGTGAGCTGGATGTTGGCCTCATGAATACGATGGTAAGACCCTTGCGCACGACGGTATGATCCTTGCGCACGACGGTACGATCCTTGCGCACGACGGTACGACCCTTGAACACGACGGTACGACACTTAAGCACGACGGTACGACCCTTGAGCACGACGACGGTGCGACCCTTGCACACGACGGTACGACCCTTGTGCACGACGATGCGATCCTTAAGCACGACGGTACGATCCTTGCGCACGACGGTACGATCCTTGAACACGACGGTACGACCCTTGAACACGACGGTACGACCCTTAAGCACGACGGTACGACCCTTGAACACGACGGTACGACCCTTGAGCACGACGGTACGACCCTTGATCAAGACGGTACGATCCTTGAGCACGACGATGCGATCCTTAAGCACGACGATACGACCCTTGAGCACGACGGTGCGACCCTTGAGCACGACGGTACTACTATTGAGCCAGACGGTGCAACCCTTCGAGTAAGATGGTTCGAACCTTGAGCACGAGGTGATGTATCCTTGGGTAATGACATCACAGCCCTTGGATGTGACCCTTAAGGGTCAGGTCAAAGGCCATGCCATCACACCCAAGGGTTGTACCGTCATGATCAAAGGGTTAGAGTGAAACTGGGAACTGCGTAAAGGGGAAAATCATGTGTGGACTTTCTTCAAAAGTTACTCATAAAGTATTCATGTTTACAACCTTGTTTATTGCAGTGAAGAGAAAAAGAATAATACCAGAGCCACAACGCCGTCCGGAAACAGCAGCTTAATCTCTGTGGAAATCAGCCAACTTGTAAAGAAAATGACCATAATGCATCGCCCGAAATAAAATTTCCAGATACATAACTTGTCCCTTAACGAAAAAGAAAATGGGACGCAAAAAAGTTTTCAAGGCGAAACGTTTGTTGCGAACGTTCATGGAACGTTTGTGTGTGTGTGTGTGTGTGTGTGTGTGTGTGTGTGTGTGTGTGTGTGTGTGTTCATGTAGATAACGTTTTGGTCGTGCTTGTTTTCGTAGGCAGTTCGTGTACAAACGCCCTTGTCCATGGGATTATTATCACTGCTCGCTGGAAAGACGCCCATCGTAACTCACGTAACGCACTGGTGCTTCCAGCGCTTCCAGCGACACATTCCAGGAACTTGGAAGACCATCAGAGTCACAGGGAAATGTGAATTGGCATATTGACGCATTCGTCTTCGAGTTTCTGCTTGTCTGGGTGTGAGCCGCGTGGTTTCTACAGTATTACGCTACTGTGTCTCTCTACTTCAGCGGACGTCATCACAATGGAATGATCTAATCTGACCTCCCCGCTGGAAGGGCTGGGTCTAACCCCCGTGGGCGCTACGGTACGACACTTTGAGCACTACGTACTGCACCCGACCCTTCAGTACGACGGCACGACCCTTGGAGCACAACGGTACGACTCTGGAGTGCTGTGATACGTCCTTTGAACACTGCGTTGGTCCCCTTGTGCCAGGTGGTACACGGCCTTGGCCGGGTGACTCTTGCCACGTGATCCTGGAAGGTGAAGGAGAGAGAGAGAGAGAGAGAGAGAGAGAGAGAGAGAGAGAGAGAGAGAGAGAGAGAGAGAGAGAGAGAGCGAGAGAGAGAGAGAAGATATGCATCTCTCAGTGAACCGTTCATTGTCAACATTATCGATCTAGCTTCTAATAACGCAAAGGTTGTGATCAGGTCACCCCTTACTCTTCATTCTTCCATGGTGGACAAAATTATGGTACTTTAAAGCTTTCCCTGTAACTCCGCTTTCTAAGTTCGGGTACCATCGCTCTTGCTTTCTTATCACTCGTCTCTTAGCTCTGTGTGCTTCTTTTAAACGCGGTGGCGACCAAAATTTCAGGAGAATATTTTAGTTTAGGCCCAGTGCAGGACGTCAACACGTTGCCGAGCTGGGACCTTCTCCATACACAAGAATGCTCCTCCGATATTTACTGGGAGACTGTCTCCTATACTCTTGTGATGTGGGACTTTGAGGGACAGGCTGGGGACAGAGTCTCCTCCCGCGTCACTCTCACAAACACGTCCCTGCATCTTTGAGTAAGTCCCGCGAGATGGTGTTCATATCGAGGTTTTCTTTCGCTATGTCCTATCCTCATTACTTTGTATTGACTGGGGTTGATTTTCATCATCAGTGTTGTGTGATTACCACGCGTATGTTACGGGGAGAGAGTTATACACACTTTTTTACCCCTTCTCTTAGGCTGGTGTATATGAACACACACACACACACACACACACACACACACACACACACACACACACACACACACACACACAAGCACACACAAACTCACAAACACATATCTGTATTTCACATGTCCATTTCATACTCATCGACGTGATTGCAATCAACAGATCACAAGTATACCGGATCGTATGATCTATGTCCCACATCCCATACCAATCCATCAGCCCAAGGGCTTGCTAGTGTTGATCATAACTTTCACTTTCTCTGCACTTCGCTCGATGTCTGTCATCCCCTTTTTTCTACCATCGCAGATAACCTGAGAAGGTTCTAATGATCTGTTTTCATTCCTTCGTGTTCCCTAGATATATTTGGACGATTGCCACTATAGATTATCCTCATTTGTGGTATACTAATTGTATTCGCCTGCTGAACCTGAAGGGTATGATTAGAATGATGATGATAGGGATACCAGTGGAGGATTAATCTAAACATTTATCAAATTAAGTATCATAAGGACGGAAACAGGATGCACGGAGGGGCTTGCCGAACTCAACCCTTGGGCCTGATTATCATCCGTGTTTACCTCAGTGTCTCATCTGTCGAGAGTGTCTCGCTCTCTGACTCACCCCTGGTGGATAGATCAGAGGCAGGGATGCAAGACGCTATTAAGACGTATATTACAATATGACGCGTAATGGTGTCTGTGGAAGCATAGCCCCTGGTGAGGGTAGAAATAAGTGACATTATACAGTGTCGAAAGCGACTTATCTGTCGGGATTTTCATATGCATGAGTGAGAGAGGCTTATCTGCTTTAGTGTGTAAGACAGACAAGCTTTACCGTAAAAATTCAAACACATCGCGTTTAGATTTTGTCTTTATACGCCCACAGCAGAATATCTGTGGATATCAACACTGACAAAAGTATATAACAGGGGAAAACAGGTGTTGCTTTACTTACATATGGCATGAACAGGAGGAGCGAGGAGAATGACAGAAGGCAGACGAAGATGGCTCCGAGCCACCCGTTTGAAGCTCAGGCCTGAGCTGTGTGTATCAGAGATGCAGAGGGCGAAACGGCGGGCGCTTCGTGGGGTCTGATATGATGAACCTCATTGCATGAGCCAGGGACATCATTTGACCCCTACGGGTGATGACATCTGCCCGCCTCAAGTGGTTTAAACTGGTTCTTGGTTGCATTAGAGACGTTTTCCTTTATAAACTACATTCCAGGCTAATGGTATTGAACAGAGCGTGGTCAGCATGCCAAAGTTTTGTAGATTTTGGGTTCGTGTTTCCCTAATGTATTCGGATGATGGCAATGTCTCTTATACACTTGGTATGACATGACAAGTATGATCAGCAGGCAGAAGTGGGCGTGTCATATTAAAGCTTGTGGGCGGGTCATATTAAAGCTTGTGGGCGGGTCATATTAAAGCTTGTGGGCGGGTCATATTAAAGCTTGTGGGCGTGTCATATTAAAGCTGAATGCGAATGAAATCGTCTCCAGACGGGTTGGTCTTGGGAATTAGGCAACAGCAGCGGACATACCTCATCAGTAACCAGTCTCTTACCCTCGTGTATATATACATTTACCACGTCTTTCCTCGTTAGAGGAAGGGGAACAAAGGACGCACAGGGAGTGGAAGCCTTCTTGAAATGGGTCGAGATTACCGGCGGAGTGACGCCTCACGGGGTTAAGGGGGTGGGTAAGGGGGTTATGGCATGGCAATACTTACATCGTTGGACACACGGCATAGCAAGGAACTCATCACCGCAATAGGCGGGGCATGGCGAGAATACATCACCCGGGGCACATGGCCGAGCAAGAACACATTTGCGTTGGAACCATCCGTCAATTTGGTGTTTACTGCAGGCGATAAATTTCCCGGAGTGCTTGAGTAGCTGCCGATTGGGTTAGTAGGCCCGCGGGTGAGGGAGGGAGGGAGGGAGGGAGAGGTTGGTTTACCCGGGGAGTTTTATGGCGCAGTCGAGCACGCCATTATAAAACTCTCTCCCGTGTTCGCCTTTCGAGCGCGACGGTACTGTCCTTGAATATGACGGTACTGTCTTTGAATATGACGGTGCTGTCCTTGAATATGACGGTACTGTCCTTCAATATGACGGTACTGTCCTTGAGCACGTCGATGGGACGTCTCGAGTGCAGAGATAGAACCCTTGTGCTCGAGGGCACGAACCCTCAAGCACGACGGTACTGTCCTTGGACAACGTAAGAACGACCCCATGGTTGTGACGGTACAGCTCCTGAGCTTGACGGGACGACCCCTGAGTCTTATGGTCTGTCCTAGGAACTGACGATTAACGGTCAGGTATTAAACCTTACACTATCCTGTACGGTAGTCGTACCGTCGTACTCAAGGGTCGTACTTTCGTGAAGAAGGAGTTAGAATAATCTTTAACTCTCTTTTCAGGGGTGAAACTCTGCACTATATTGTTTATTTACGTATAGACTATGCGTGTATTCTTCAGCACCTACGTCCGTGAGAGCATTGATATCTATCATTCATGATACAATCTGACTGTGTGGTTTAAAAGTTAGCACTCCATCGCACGGCTGAGAGTGTGTAGCGAATTGAGTATCGAGAGGCCTTGGACATTATCATTGTATGTTGTAATCTCGGTGGATGTCAATTCCTCTTAAAGTCTTCTTTCTCCCTGTTGTATTCATGAGTCATGTCGTGAGGGATTGACACGAGAGGTGGCTGCGCTGGTGTGAGTTGTGAGGGAAGTAGAGGTTCCAGGCACGAGTGGATGAGATGTGAGGGGTTATGTATGACATATGGTGTATGTATGATATTGCCCTGTGCTCGGGAGTTGGCCCCTCACGCCCTAGCATTCATAGATGTCACACCGTCACACACTTAGACACACAGACGCCCCCAGACGCCCTCACTCACACCCACACACACCCACACACACGAGACATGCGAGCGTCGCTATAGAGTGCTTGATGCATCTAAGGGGTTGCCATGACAAATGTGGTGTTGCAACGCCCTGCAATCTTCCTGCACCTGCTGTCGCTTGCCTCCTCCCCCACATCACCTCCTCTCCTGTCTTGCGTTGCCACCACGACGCTTGTAAAACGCTCGGACTAGCTGCAGTATACGAGGTGCTCTGTTGGGTAAGGGTTCGTGTGTGTGTGTGTGTGTGTGTGTGTGTGTGTGTGTTTGGGGGGTCGTTTTTATACGCCATTACGATACGCTTGTCTCTCCTTGTCGTGGAACGTCTCTCCCTCAGCCATCTCACACGCGAGATATATAAAAAGATATTCTCGTATGAAAGTAAATTTAATCAATGGAGGAAGAACGACATTGAATCTATTAAAAAAAAGAAAGAAATGGAACCACAAATTAATAAATAGGGATTGTAATAAATAGGGACCACACATTGATATATAGGGACCGAAGTAGATAGGGACCACACATTAATAGATAGGGACCAGACATCAGGAAGCATATTTCAGCATACGAGTGACAATATATCCAGGCAAAGCATCACACATTCTTACTCTTCAGTATGATTTGTAGGTCCAACAACCAGATACAAGGTGACTCAGAGGTTAGAGACACGCAGGGAGAATTCGCAGGTTACACTTGGCTCAAAATCTGTTCTAATTGCATGCCGTGAATTACCACACACCTCCTACCCACGAGTAATCCATGCCCATGTGTATGCAAACTGGCCCTTTAGTTTGAGGAGTATTTTGGGGGGAAAAAGAGGTGATCAGAATTCTGCTTTAGAGTTTCTGGACTTCAACACGTACAGACACACACAGGAGTATATACATGATACATATATATACAATGTTAAGCGACAGGGTAACACGAGTGTAAGACCCTGTGCCGGCAAATCACAACTCGTAAACACACAAGCACACATGGGAGTGTGTGTGTGTGTGTGTCTTCGTGGCCTAAGAAACAGCACAAGGATCCTGTCTTCCCTACCCCAGAGGTAATGTTCGAGGGGCTCATTTGACAGTAAATGGTTGCGGTGTGCAGTGATGCCTCGGTCCTCGCTTTGCATAATGGTTCGAGTCTCCACCTCACACCTGAGAGTATCGTCTGCCACCCGAATGTTCTCCGTTGAAGTTGCATTATACAAGCAGCTGGTCAGCTCGAAGGTCGAGAAAGCCTTTAGTTCACCGTGTGACCTAGGGGAAGGTAACTGGATGCCGTATGACGACAGCTTCGACAGCCACTGTCGCAACCTCGACGAGCCGGGGGGAGGAAAACCAGATCTCCTATCCTGATGGCGGTGGGGGCAAAACACAACCATATCCCTTTATCTTGACGTATGCTAAACCCCTCCCTGGAGCCGGTTGTTTTAAGGCTGTTCCCTGCAATGCCTTATGCAGCTTGGGGAGGGGGAAGAAGACCCACCTTCTTGATTCCCCAGAGATGAGGTTCATATTCCAGAGGGGTATGTGGGCTGGTGGTTTAGATGATCCTCAGATCCGCTGAGTAATGTATGATTCGTACCGGTGTTCAGGGTGACTAGAGAGAGGTTGGCATGCACGTTCACGAACACAGTGAGGGAGGGAGTGAGGGAGGGAGGGAGTGAGTGAGGGAGTGAGTGAGGGAGTCAGTGAGGGAGGGAGTGAGGAAGGGAGTGAGGGAGGGAGGGAGTGAGTGAGGGAGTGAGTGAGGGAGGGAGTGAGGAAGGGAGTGAGGGAGTGAGGGAGTGAGGGAGGGAGGGAGTGAGGAAGGGAGTGAGGGAGGGAGTGAGGGAGGGAGTGAGGGAGTGAGTGAGGGAGTGAGGGTAGTTACCGTTGGTGATCTGCTCTCCCAGCGGGATGAGGAGAGGCATGAGCACGTTGACCGCCATGCCTACCAGCAGCCGCCGCGCCCCCTGCACCCGCGCCCACGCCCAGCCACGCCTGGACCCGCCGCCCGCGCCCTCACCTACCATTCACGTGCTCCCTCGCTCCACGCCCCCACCTGCAAAGACACACAGACAGCATTAAGATCAAGATGCAATAGGATTAATGAAGTTGAAATAGGTACATCTCCTTTGCGTTTTCTAATACTATTTGTTAAAATAGGCACCGTTCTCCAGGGTTTCTAACACTGTCAGAATAGGCACACCTTCCTCTGGGTCTCTAATACTATTTATCAAAATAGGTACAGTCATGTAGGTTTCTTATATTCTGTATATCAAAATAGGCAAGTCCTCCTTTGGGTTTTTGGTATTTTTCATCAAAATTGGCACATCTTTGGGTTTCTATTTCATACATTTGGCACCTTCCGTCTTGGTTTCTAATGCTGTTCATTAAAATTATTAAACGTTCAATGGGTTTCTAATACTATTAGGTAAAATACGGACTTTTCTCTTGGGTTTCTATATAAGGGAAACATGACCCCTATGTCAGGGTTTCTAGTACCAGGGTTTCTATTACTATAAAAGTAAAGTACGTAGTATTATCTGGGTCTCTAATACCATTAAAGTAAATTGGCACTTACGCAGTACCTCCACAATCAACACACTCTCCCTCATCACTAAAAGTCTTCACAATATCATCATTAGCACTTTCCTCCCTCACTCCCAACGCTTCTTCCTCACCAACACTCTCCTTCACACCAACACTAGCACTCGCCGTCCTCACCAACACTCTCCTTCACACCAACACTAGGACTCTCTGTCCTCACCAACTCTCTCCCTCGCACCAACACTAGCACTCCCCGCCCTCACCAACACTCTCCCTCACAGCCTGCATCTCCACCACCGTGGCCAGCAGGCCGCCAGTATTACCAGCCTCTGAAATCCACTCACCATCAAGACAAAACAGATGCCTTCAGAACCAACTCCAACACCATTATCATAAGCCGCCCTCACTCTCCAGCAACGCTCTCCACCCATCGCCACCACCACCAACAATACACCTCACCAACACTATCAATTCCCTATCTTGGTTCGAAAATGACAAGGTTAATAAGTTAATATTTAACACAGGCAAAGTTAAATCAATACCCTTTCTTGGTTCGAAAATGACAAGGTTAATAACTTTATATTTAACACTGGCAAAGTTAAATCAATACCCTGTATTTATTCGAAAATTACAAGGATAACAACTTAATCTTTAACACTGGCTAAGTTGTTCAAACAATTCCCTAATTTATTTCTTCATTTGATATAATTGGTTGGACATCATCCCGTCATTTAAATCTTCCAAGATAATTTGATGAACTTAAGATTATTGCAGGGCACACAGAGGACAGAGACTCCAGCAGTAATTAGCAACTCCGAGAGCAGGCACACACCCACACCACACACACACACACACACACACACACACACACATTACGGAAATTACTTTGCCAAGATTACATACTGCAGTGTGTGTGTGTGTGTGTGTGTGTGTGTGTGTGTTACGGGGGAATAGTTCTATGCTCGTGTTGCCCCGTCTCTTAACCTTGTATATATGAACTATGTCTTGACTCCATTGTGTGAAGACACACACACACACACCAGCCTAAGCCAGGTACCCACTTATCGACCAGCCTCGAGGAGAGGATGAACATCTGGGTTGGGTGTGGGCCAACTGCCACGCCCAGGATTCGAACCCATGCTGACCCGGCCCCCGTGTGTGTTTGTAATTACCTAATCGTGCTGTACGGGGAGAGATTTTTTTTTTATCCTCGTGAGTATGTGAGTGTTCTCTCACATACCACACCCACATATTGACAGAGGACTCGTGGAATTCTCACCTACGTTACATAATCATGAATACATACTGCCTCACTGACTCCATTCACAACACAGTACTATCTTTCTACTCACGTCATTCATCGCTTTGAGTGCACTGCTGACATACTGCAATACACTGACCTCGCTCTTATCACACTGCACTGTTATACTGTCTTCACTGTCACATGACGTTGTCCTCGTATGGTACTGTCCATGTTATGAGGGCACTGCATTGCACTGTCTTTTGTTATCACAGGATTGCTCCATACTGCCCAAAAGGATACTCTCTCTGCTATTAACTCACTGCACTGTACTGTTACAGTGACAGACACTGACTGTGCAATCAGCACTCTGCTGCCACCTATCCGGGTATTGGAGAGTCACGACCTTGCAGTGCACTGTGATGGCACCCCGAATCTCTCCATTGACCCTCCCCCATCCATAGTCCTCTACTATGGGCAGACTTGACTAAAATCTCCACAATTTACAGTTCTGTGGCAGTTGGTGGAAGGTTCATTTTCCCTTGCTGCACGACTCTTGAGCATGGCTTGCTGTACGACTCTTGAGCATGGCTTGCTGTACGACTCTTGAGCATGGCTTGCTGTACGACTCTTGAGCATGGCTTGCTGCACGACTCTTGAGCATGGCTTGCTGTACGACTCTTGAGCATGGCTTGCTGTACGACTCTTGAGCATGGCTTGCTGTACGACTCTTGAGCATGGCTTGCTGTGCGACTCTTGAGCATGGCTTGCTGCACGACTCTTGAGCACGGCTTGCCGCACGACTCTTGAGCGCGACGTAGTGCGCCGTACCCCATGCCTAAGCATGGCTAATACGACCCCCTAATGCAACGGAAGGACTCGTTCCCCTTTAAGAACGAGAGCGTGAACTTGAAAACATGAAACTTGAAGGGACTAATTTTTCTCTTACGAAGGATGTTCCATAATTCATGACTTAGGAGCCATGCTCCATGACTCATAACTTAGGAGGAGCGATATATCCTACTCTAGGACACTACTTACAGCGGCGGCAAAAACTCGAAGAAGCGACGGGGCCAACACCTCAGCAGTAGTGGTAGTAGTAGTAGCCACAATCCTTACGACTGCAGTCGCAGTGGCGGCTGGGAGACACAGACGCAAGAGCCAGCAGTCAGTCAGGATCAGTTAGAGGAGGAATTCACCAACATACTCTTGGATGTTTAACGCCTTCCCTCGATTATCCAGGGCGTCCCGTTCAGCCAGAGGGAAGGACGTCTTATCATAAGGACAAGTTCGCTTAGCTCCCTGGGGCAAATGGAGCAATAAGGAACCTGTTCCAATGTCCGAGATTGTAACGACGCGGAACGATGACATAAGTAAAACAACACCGCGATGCCTCCACTTCCAATCCCTTGAGGACAAAGGTACGAC
>NC_092264.1:3274623-3319623 GCF_036320965.1 Panulirus ornatus
TATTTTGGGTAAGTCTCATTTATTCTGGATACGTCTGATTTATTCTGGATGCGTCTGATTTATTTTGGATACGTCTGATTTATTTTGGATGCGTCTGATTTATTCCGATTCACATAGCACTGCAAAGGACCATACGTTACTAAACCTGACGCTGGTTTTTTGTTGTTCCCCATTTAGGTCAATTCATAAAGTCTGGTTCAGTGTTTTGGTGGTGTACAAAGTAGTGTATTCCCCAAGTGGCTGAATTCAGCAACAGAGGTAAATCATGTTTTAATCCAGCTAGATTTGATTAATAGCTAACTCTGCCATGATCACATGGTATGAGGTGGCTAGGGTCCACATCATGTGTTCACAACATGGTATGAGGTGGCTGGGGTCCACATTATGTGTTCACAACATGGTATGAGGTGGCTAGGGTCCACATCATGTGTTCACAACATGGTATGAGGTGGCTGGGGTCCACATCATGTGTTCACAGCATGGTATGAGGTGGCTAGGGTCCACATCATGTGCTCACAGCATGGTATGAGGTGGCGGGATGGGGGGTTTCCAAATCATATGTTCACACACTCGTCCAGTGATGGTAGACAGATTGCCCACGAAGTCTTGAGAGAGAGAGCCACGCGTAAGATACATCACTATAATTTCTTTGTCCTAATTATATATACATATATATTTCCTTCTGAACACACAGACAGACAGAGAGACAGTCAGACACAGCAGACACTAACAGACACAACATACACTAACAGACAGACACAGCACACACTCACAGACACACTAACAGACAGACGCAAAAGACACTAACCTACACCATACATCTCCACACTCTATAACTGTCTTTTGTCTCTGCACCCCCTCCCTTGTCCTACATTTTTACTCTCCCTAACCACTAACGTAAATAAAAAAAAAGAAACAAAAGAGTAACTCGGTTTTATTCCAGTCCTCGTAATGTGGACTTTGTTTTATAGCTCCTGTTTGGTGTGAGCTATATATATTTCTTTCATACTATACGCCATTTCCCGTATTAGCGAGGTAGCGTAAAGGAGGAATTGCTGCCAGGTCCTCAGTCATCCTTTTCCCCGTCCAGGAGAGCGAGTGTGAGCGGAATGCCGTATTAAGAGTCCACTGATACACTTCATTACGTGTTGGTTGCCACTGAGGGTTGAGCAGGGCGCGGGCGTTCCCTCCAGGTGAAGAAGCCCGGGCGAGAGAAATGTTTCTCATTGACATAGATCATGTTGTTCAGCACGCGGGACCTTGGCTCCTGGCCAGGGCAGTTCATTGTACGAGACTTATATTGTACGAGAGGTATATATATATATATATATACACCTCTGAGCTGCATCCCAAGATAGAGGGATATTCTATACTTGGCTGAAAAGCTAGCTTCACCCTCCGCATACTCTCGTGTTAATGGCTTTCGTTACAAAACTTGGTCGCTGTTAGAAATCTTCTCCGTCACTCACGTTCTCTGGGAAAGTTGGCGCAAGAATTGTGCAACTGTGGCTCGCTTTCCCCGAAGAGTTCCGCCCCCCTCCTCTCTCTCTCTCTCTCTCTCTCTCTCTCTCTCTCTCTCTCTCTCTCTCTCTCTCTCTCTCTCTGGTAAACCTACTTTGTTTCGCAGACACCAAAGTGTGAAAAATCCACTTAAACTCAAAAGTAGAGTGCTTATAACACGACCCCACAGAGGTCTTCGTAGTGGAAAATGTTTATATTCTCTATCCTTTCATTTTCACCGCCAGACATATATATATTTTTCATGCTATGACGTGTTTTCATATCATGAAAAAATATTTCATCTAATAACCCACATTTTCTCTCCTAATTCTAAAAGAAAAAGGTCACTTTCACTCACATTCGTCTCTAAACTTAACGCGAATATGATGACATATTCCCACACAATATACTCACAATGAGACTCTCTTTAAACTCATATAAATTTCACATTCCTCAATCGTTCTCTATTTCCTCTTTTGTTTTGCTTACACATCATTTACTCCCTCTCTCTCTTTATATATCTCCAGGTCCCTTATGTCTCCTTGCTTTACAGCCCTGGGAAGCCCCTTTAAAAAAAAAAAAGCAAAATTTCACCCCAGTGCATTATTTCTGTGGCATAAAACTATTAATGGTGAAGGGGGACAATGCTCTTTCATATGTCCCGGCACCATAACCTGGGAGGAAAAAATAATCGGGATGTGCACCTGCTTGTGGTACAGAAGCAATTATTCCGTGTATGTGTAAATCAAGTTATTTCTAGCGTGGATGTGTATTTCACTTTACGGGCGAGTCTATCCTCGTGGTTTAGGGACAGGAAATGCTGGGTTGTATTTCAAAATAACAACAAAATGTTAATTTAGTTAGATTCATTTGGACACACATACACACACATATATATGTGCGTGCTTGTGCGTGTTTGTGTGTGTGTGTGTGTGTGTGTGTGTGTGTGTGTGTGTGTGTGTGTGTGTGTATCACTCATGACGTATTGATACACACGCATCATATGCAAATGATATGCGATCTGCTGTGTGTATTAGAGTAATCTAGCCTCTACAACACGTCGATTCAACACCTTGGTCAAAGGATCTGACACATCGGTTACTCTGTAAGTCCTCAAGAACGTAATTGAATCCCTTCTCCTTTGACAACTGCTATGGCACGTCCCTGGTGTGCCCAAGGGTCGTACACCGTCGTGTTCAAGGGCAGTACCGTCGTGCTCAAGGGTTATACTGCTGTGCTCAAGGTTTAGGCTGTACAATCTTGATACTTCACACTGACAACTAAGGCACGAACACACCTGCCATACACAGTCCATATCTGGCTTAAGGTAAAATATAGAATCTTGGTACGACCATCATCACAGCTGCCAACATCTTTTGAGATAATCTGGCAATGCAGTTGCAGAGATAGAGAGATGCCGCTCCTTTTTTTTCCCCCTTCATTTTCCTCCCACATAAAAGCTTTGCCTCTGCAATCAGCTGCAGGGTTGAAATCTGCTAGGGTGGGTCCCCGTGTGGTGTTGCCAGAGAGGGGAACGCTCTCCACTAGCCGCAGTCTTCCCCAAAAGCATGGGTTTAAATTCTGTACACAGGGAGGGAGAGACGATTGAATTCTAAGAGTGACTGAAAATCCTTCTTATACGCTGAAACTTGATGCTCAAAGGAGTTCTCCTGCAAGGCTGAAACTTGATGCTCAAAGGAGCTCCCCTGCAAGGCTGAAACTTGATACTCAAAGGAGTTTCTCTACAAGGCTGAAACTTGATACTCAAAGGAGTTTCCTGCAAGGCTGAAACTTGATACTCAAAGACGTTCCCTTGCAAGGCTGAGATTTGATACTCAAAGGAGTTCCCCTGCAAGGCTGAAACTTGATACTCAAAGGAGTACCCCTGCAAGGCTGAAACTTGATACTCAAAGGAGTTTCTCTACAAGGCTGAAACTTGATACTCAAAGGAGTTTCCTGCAAGGCTGAAACTTGATTCTCAAAGGAGTTCGCCAGTAAGGATGACTTTATTCACCTGAGGTGAATACGTATTACTAATTATGGTACAGGTTATCGTACACAAATTGTATGGTGCAAATTGATTTATGGAAATTGTTTTTCGCTCTGTCGATTATGTTGATGAGGTGATCATACCGCGAGAGATTAGCTTCTCATCCGCTCTGAAAAATTGGGTTGGCTGTGAACTGACTGACCTGCCCCGTCTGGAATTCGAACTCCGGCGGACCCGCGCATGATATACGGTCAGCGACACTAAACCCTTCCTCCACGGAAGCACCTACGGGAAGCGTCCTCAGGGTCCAATTCTCCCGGAGGCAAAACTTCTCATATTTATGCACGATGAAGAAGCACCCGTGACATTCCTTCAAGAGGGAAAGAGATTTTACAGTGTGCTTTGTCTGGTGACCTTGTAAGTTCGCCACGAAAGGTTGGGGTCCTCAAAGGGCGGCTATGATGTGACGCCTCGCTTTCACTCCTTCCGTAAACCAGCTCCTGATGTATGCAGTCGAATGCCCTGACCACAGTGGATGATTCAGGTGGAGGACGGTACATACTTTGGGCACGACGGTGCGATCGCTAGGTATGATGGCCTGGCCTTTGATTATCATCATACCCGAGGGTTCGTTTCGTCGTGGTCAAGGGTCGTACAGTCGAGCTCAAGGGGTTGTTGTGTCGTCGTGGTCAAGGGTCGCACAGTCGAGCTCAGGGGTCGTTCTTTCGTCGTAGTCAAGGGTCGCACCGTCGAACTCAGCGGGTTAAACAAAGTCGTTTTGTGTTGCCCCCAGCCTGTTACCCTAAACAACCAACAGACTTAATGATCCTTGATAATCACTTGTTTAAATGCACTCACCTTTCTGGACCTCAGCCCCCACACTTCCATAAACTGGGCTGGACTCCAGCCCCCCACACTTCCATAAACTGGAGTGGCCTCCAGCCCCCCCACACTTCCTCCTTCTTCATCAGTCCTGACACACGTTCCAGCCTCACCATCCGAGACGAAGAAAGCGACACATCCACTCACCAGCGGAGGAGCTCCTCCTCCGTCCACAATAGTGCTTCATTAGCCCCTGCCACCTGCCACCACTTAATTACCCAGATCTTCCTCTTGACTGCGCCTGTGACATGCTCCTTCAACACCCACCCTCCCTCCCTCCTCGGCGTCCTTCGTCTTGTAAGAGATTAACTCCGCCATCTCGCTGATAACGGATCTTTAATATTTCTTCTAAGATAACCCGACCGACGTTCCCCCAGGCCACAAGAATCCGTTCTGTGATAGTATTTTGTTTCGCACCCAACTTCGTAATTTGTAGTGATATTCTTATGGGGTTCCTTTTATTTCCAGTCTGGATATTAATCTCTGCATTCATTAATTCCATTATTAAAATGAATCCCTTTCTCATTTTCTTTCGCTCGCGCAAGCCGTACGAGGTTATTAGCGTTATTTGGCAGAAAAGATTCATTTTTTTTCCTCATAACTTTTAAGATTCGTCAATGTCTTCGAGAGAAGTGGAGTGACAAGACATTAAATAATTCCCTTATCGTATCTGGTATGTTTCGCTTGTGTGTGTGTGTGTGTGTGTGTGTGTGTGTGTGTGTGTGTGTGTGTGTGTGTGTGAATTTTTGTCCACTTGGTTCCCATCCTCAAATCATTTTTTGATTTTGAACAGCACCATGTTTCGAGCAACGATACAGACATCTTTCGATAACCAGTCATGGAAAAGTGAACAGAGCTGATATCTGTGTTCCTTTGAACCTAGACTCTAATTCTTTAAGGCAGGAACAGGTCTTCAGCCAGCGTTACGATTGTATATAACAATGCCGTGCTTTGCTGTCGCTATCCACACGAGCGATTTCCTTTTTTTTTCTCTATGGGGAAATAAGATGTGTTGCTAAACTCTGCGATCCAGAAGGACAAGCCTTTAAGGACTCGATCATTCTTATGTCATTAGCCGATCACCGTCGACACGAAATTCTCATTCTGGTACGCTTGTTAAAACGGCGAAAGTTATGAGCAACTGATTTGCATAATTCATGAAAAAAAAAGATATTAGGCGCCAACAGCAAAGGCAAGTTTACCTCAAACTAAGTTAACGGATATTTTGTTGTTGTTGTTGTTGTTGTTGTTGTTGTTGTGTTATCTTTTAATGGATACAGTATGCGAATTAGTTCATACTCAGTAAATACAATGGTTGGATTTGATGAAGTACTCTGGCGAAGTAGTGTGTAGTGTGAGGTACAGTGAAGAGGGGATAGTGCAAGGGGCACAGTGTCTGGGATAGTGCTAAGGATAGTGCAGAGGGCCCAGTGTCAGGGATAGTGCTAAGGATAGTGTAGAGGGCCCAGTGTCAGGGATAGTGCTAAGGATAGTGCAGGGGGCCCAGTGTCAGGGATAGTGCTAAGGATAGTGCAGGGGGCCCAGTGTCAGGGATAGTGCTAAGGATAGTGCAGGGGGGCCCAGTGTCAGGGATAGTGCTAAGGATAGTGCAGGGGGGCCCAGTGTCAGGGATAGTGCTAAGGATAGTGTAGAGGGCCCAGTGTCAGGGATAGTGCTAAGGATTGTGTAGAGGGCCCAGTGTCAGGGATAGTGCTAAGGATAGTGTAGAGGGCCCAGTGTCAGGGATAGTGCTAAGGATAGTGCAGGGGGCCCAAGTGTCAGGGATAGTGAAGGGGACAGAGCCAGGCACAACATATTAGGAAACCTGTGAGGCAGTGTAGAGGAAGATGGTGCCAACTCTTGAGGTTAACATTTTATAGAGCAGGAGGATAAGATGCACTCAAACCAAAACACAAGAGTAACTCTATAGGGAATCATAGAGCAAGCGATGGCTTCCTAATGTAGGGTTCTCTTGTCCACTGTGGCGGAGGGGGGGAAGGATACAAATCCTTGTTTTAAGGGACGAAAAGGAATCCACAACTGTTACAGTTTCGGCTCTCGGTGACCGAGTTGACCATCCGCGTTGGACATGAGGGAAGTGTACACTGGACATGAGAGGAGCGAGCATTAGGACACGAGATGTCTGGGAGGGAGAAGGAGAGGAGGTGTCTGGTGACCGTGTTATCCCGTGGTGTAGCGGTTAGAGTTCCTGACCGTGACGACGCATTCACGGGCCGTCCAGGGTAGAGAGCATAGGTTCGAATATTGGTTGCGGCAGTCGGTCCAAAGTCACCCCCAGCAGTTCAGCCATCCCTAGGGGTTGGTTGATGAAATGGGATGGCCTTGATTAGGGCCTCAGCTGCCCATGCCGTCTCAGCTAACATAAAAAAAAAAAACCCTATCACTGCTTCCTAGATGCCACTTCACCCATCAAAGGCTCCCTTCGAAAATCATGAAAGCGGTATACACTCTCTTTCCCCGATCCTTATCATATCTCTTTTTTTTTCCCCCTTTGACGTCATCCCCAAAGGAACACCGACCAATCGCGTTACCGGGAGGGAATTACAGGCTTCTTCTCCTTATTAACGAGCGCGTAGAAATGTCCTTAAACCTGCTTAGCTCATGAAATCCATTGGAATATGTAAGTTGCTGGAAAAGACATAGTGTGGTTGTACTCTTCGTGGACGCTCGTATCAAAGGATTTCCCAAGACTAACGAAGACGACTGTAGGGAGTCGGGACATGTGCAGTACTTAGGATATGTATTAAAAGACTGATGATGATGATGATGAGGAGAAGAAACGAGCGAATGAAAACGTCAGGTTTTGTGGCATTGTTCGTGATCAAGGTAAAGCGCTAGACTCAAGCTCTCTTGTCTAAACTAAAGCTTTTAAACGTCTGAAAGCGAAAGGACATTAATTCCATAGCGCGTCAGGGAACGTAGAATCTTCCCCTAGATACGCTTGGAAACCCATTTATGAAATGTAATCCTTCTAGCCTACCTTACAGAAGAGGAAAATGGGTTGAAAACGGGGTCTTGGTTGAGGACTTCCTTGGTTGAAGTACAGACGAACTTTGAAGATTTGCCACCAAATTTAGTCACAGCAAATTTGAAAACCAAACAGAAAACGGATAAGATGGTGTCACAAATATTGATGATAATGTACCATCATCATCTCAGAGTGTACACAGACCACATTGCCATTGACGTTTACATTCGTATGGATTCTAAGCCAACCCAGGGAGCTATGAATGGGTTCGGGAGGAAGGAGTAAAGAAGTAAGCTGTCCATGGTAAGATGCGAATCGACTCTGGCTGCCAAAACACCAGGCGAACGACTGAAAGAAAAAAAGGTCGATTACGTAGAATTCTCCAGACATTACACCAGACACGTACCAACGGCAAAGTAACCTAAAAAGATCCCGAAAGAGAAACGAGTTACAGACTTCAAAAGACCGAAACGTAATCAGCAAAAGGGGGGAAAAAAAAGAGGCTAAAAGAATAGGTGGAAAAGAGGGGTGACTGCAGACTCCAAGTGCCACAAGAAACGGGAAGAAAAGCCAAGAGACTTTGAAGATAGAATAGGGATCGATGTTCCTTTTATTCATGCGCAGGTTCTTGCCCTCCTGACCTGAAAAGGTGTTGGAGACATCACGAGGAAGGTTCGAGAGAGGAGCCACACCAGCAGATGCACTTACATCGTGTTCTGCGTTACGATGATTCCGACGTTGTAGATGACATTAAGACTAGCGAGATAGACAAATTTCCCCGAATGAAGTCACACGCACACTCACGCCAGGGGATGGTGACATCATCAGCAGTCGTGAAATGGCGCGGCTGATGTCACGCAGCTCCCCAAGGTGATGTCTGGCACCTGAGCCATCGAGGATGACTTCACACATGGAGGTCAAGTGTTCCCTGTGTTGATGTCACGTATCAATGTCCAGGACGAGTGATGATGTCACATAGGATTTTCTAGGACCCAGTGATGCTGGAAGAAATGATTTTTAAAGAGAAGACTCATCTCCCGACGCCAGTAAGGAAAGCATTTCATTTCTTGATTGTAATGACCTATGTTTATAGAACGAGAAGGGAGTTCTTACACTCGTGAGGCCCCGTCTCTTGTGAGTGAGTGTGTGTGTGTGTGTTTATGTGTGTGTGTGTGTGTGTGTGTGTGTGTGTGTGTGTGTGTGTGTGTGTGTGTGTGTGTGTGTGTGTGTTTTTCATGGCATCTGAAGGGAGTTGGGTGATATATTTCACAAAAGCCCCTCGTTCTTTTTGGGGAATCCTGCGATCGTCTTCGCCGTGTGTGTGTGTGTGTGTGTGTGTGTGTGTGTGTGTGTGTGTGTCATGAAGAGATTATATATATATATCGCCTCGGTGAACCGAAGACTCGTCGGGAATCGCCCCATTTGCAGTTCAGAACAACCAATCCATCGCGCCGCCAGCGGATTTCCTTGCAGGGGATCCAGCGACGTGGAAAACGAAGATGGCATCATTTTCGGACCCTCTTGTTTTGTCTTCTGGCCATGGTGGCGGACCCCTCCAGCCGCCCTGGACTAGTTGGATCCAGGATCCCCCCCCCACCACACACACACACACACACACACACACACACACACACACACACACACACACACACACACACACGAGGACTACTATCGTCTCATATCACTCGTGAAGTGAGATAGTATCTATATAAGTATCTGCTTGGCCACACTTATCCATATAAGTATCTGCTTGGCCACACTTATCCATATAAGTATCTGCTTGGCCACACTTATCCATATAAGTACCTGCTTGGCCACACTTATCCATATAAGTATCTGCTTGGCCACACTTATCCATATAAGTATCTGCTTGGCCACACTTATCCATATAAGTATCTGCTTGGCCACACTTTTCCCCACTAGTCTCTCCGAGTTTCTGTAGCCTGGCAAACATTTCGATGAAGGTTATACCAAGATATTTTTTTCCCTTTTTAAATGAGAAAAGTTTGGCTCGATAAGAGGCTTAAGAAAAGAGAAGTGTTTACACCCTACGCTCTCTCGCACACCCTCCCCTGAAACCATTCTTTTCGTTTTCCAAAATTTTCTAGAGATGTTCTCTATCTGCCTGACGCCTGCAGTCCGGCTTTTCAAATGCAGTGTTTCACAGACAGCGGAACGGTTTCTACGAAACCTAACCTCCTCATCTCTCCTCGTTCTTCTTTCGTGCCCCAGGCCAGTTACAATCATTTGTCCCGTGTTCATCAAGTAAAAAAAAAGATATTCATTTTAACCCTGCATGCATCACGTTACTCATTAGAGTTGTCACTAATGCTGGGTGTTTCTGTCGCCTGTTTAAGTGCACTACCTCACTTTAATCCTACCGTGGAACGTATTATTGTTTTATGGTTTGTGTTCGTATTATTCCCCCGCGGCATTATGAAAATCATTGTATTATTATCGTCATTATCTTCTTCTTTGTAATGGCCCGTGGCAAGCAGACGTGAAGTGTTTGGAGTCACCACGGCTTAAAGGGAGGTGAGGATTTTGCAGGAAGGAGTGAAGGGAGAGTTCTCTGTGCTTTTCTAAGCTAACCTCATCTAATTAGAATAGAAATGTGGTTAGCACTCGACAGTTAGTGGGGAGATAACCTCATTTTGGGGGGAGTTGGGTCTTCAGTCACTGTTATTCATATTTTCTGTTCTATGACTATTTGTTCAATCCGTTTGACTGAAGAACTCAGTCCAGGAGGAGAATGTGCGACTCATCTGCAATAGGGGTCATTGCGACTCAGAGGCGTGTAATGTGTAGAGTCTACATGACTTCCATCAGCTTTTACTTATGTATGTAAAGCTATAGTCCAGAAGCCGCCCCCCCTCATCTGCAAAGCTATAGTTCAGAAGCCCCCCCTTCCCTCTCCTGGGGGTTCGAACCAAGGTCCTACCTTTGCGATCTTACCGACGAGAGGTTTCAATACAGTTATTATTGTCAACTTGCAGTGTGTAGCCAGTCAACCTGTTCTGCGTCAGCCTGACACTTTCACGAAACTCCCTCGGGGGTCCTATAGTAGCAGTGGTGGGTCGTATCCTACCACCACTGGCTATAGGAAACAGTTCCTTAATATCCCCCAAAGACTTCCTTCAGTAGCAGCAATGGTGGATCGTTTCCTACCACCACTACAGGTAGGAAAGAGTTCCTCAGCAGTTCCCCTCCTGCGCTCGCGCTGCCGAACACATAAAAGGAACTCAATAAGATTTCCTTCTGCATATTCATCTTTCATCCCCGTTGACAGATGGTATCAATATCTTATCGTTCCCTCCACACGAAACACACACACACAGCTTCCATTACCTGTCCACCAGATTTCATTTCGCTTCTCTCGTCCGCTAACTCCCTCAAGATCTGACAACAATCTGTTGCAATCCCCTTTCATTTGGCAGCATCGAAACTTTTACATCAGTTTTAGACTTGCACAGACCTGCAGTGACATAGTAGGGCATAGAGTGAGTCCACACAGTTCTGTGTCTAGGCTTAAGGTTAGGTAGACTATGATATGTCTGTATATGTACAGAATATGATATATCTGTATATAAGAATATATACTTTTTCATTAGGTTATACCAATCAGCGAACTGGGGCATGTGGTATGTAAAGATGAAGAAAGACAGAGTCTAGAGAATTTAGCATGAGAAGGCCCCCAACATACAAAGTTTCCAGAATGTGGAACTACATGCATGTAGGGGGTCTCAACACATGAAGGTGCCGGCATGTGGAGGCCCCGGAGCATGTGGAGATGCCATCATGTAGATATCCATAGTGGAGTTGCGTAATCTACTTTCACTCACGCTTCCTGATGTATCCCTCATTTTCCAACAGCGTTCCATTCTCATTCTTCTTCGTGCCGTTTCGAACCTTAAGAGATTCATCTGATTTACCTCCAGTGTTTTGGTGTATCAACAAAATCTACAAGTCGTCTACATCCTCCCTTTCTTGTCGTCTTAGGACTCACACCCAAGTCTTCCTAATCGTCCCTCATCATTCGTCTAATACCTAGAACCCTTCCTCAAAAATTCTTCGGTCCACACCTCCTTTCCTTTCAAAAGACGTCCCTCATTAACCCGAGAATCTTAACAGTAGACTCTAACCTTCGCTCTACTCTCCAAAATCTATAACTTCTCATCTGGGGACCAGAGTTAAATAATCTAGCCAATATTATCGTTGACGTCCTGTCACCTGGATATGATTGAGGGAAATCTGTAGACTGGAGTCTATTATTGGATACCCAGTGAGAATGTGGGTCCTCTTTGTTCCCCTTTTGTTAATACACAGTCGCCTGAAGCAAGGTGTGTGTGTGTGTGTGTGTGTGTGTGTGTGTGTGTGTGTGTGTGTGTGTGTGTGTGTGTGTGTGTTCTTGACCTTTGCGTCTCATGATAATGATAATAATGATGATAGAGATGATGATGATAGTGATGATACAAATAGTGATGATGATTGTAGTGATGATGATGATAGTGAAGATGATAATAGTAGATATAATGATAGTGATGATTATAAGCTGTTGCCGCCGCTTCTATTGGTGATGTCGCTGCTACCTATTTGCCTTTCCTGCTTCAGCGAAGTAGCATGAGGAACAATGGAACAATAGCCTCATTTGCACACACCCAGTGTCTAGCTGTCATGTGTAATGTACCGAGCGCAGAGCCCCGCCATCCATAACCTAGTCCCACAGACGACTTGGAGCTTTTCCTTGATCGCTTCATATGTCCTGGTTATACCCACGTATCTCGTGTATATATATATATATATATATATATATATATATATATATATATATATATATATATATATATATATATATATATATATATATTCCACTTTGTTCTACAGCTTCGTCATTTTCGGAGGGAGTTCTTCTTGTGTGTGATATTAGCGTTTGATCTGAGAACTTCGGCCGAAATCACGCTCGAGAAAGATAGTCTTGCGTTCCTGTGTGTAATTTGGAAGGGAAGATGGGAGATCAGCTGGATGTAATGCAATGCACAGTGTAATTAAGCTTTTGGAAACTTGTCAGATTGCAGCGTGTCCTCAAGCGTTGTGTTGTGTGGAAACCGAGACTGTTTCGAAGCCTCGGCGTGGTTTCTAATATCTTGTGATCAAAGGGTTCGACTCCTTGATTACGACGGTACGATCTTGTGGGTGTGACAGCCTTGAGTTTGTACTCGTGTTTTTTTTGCGTCTAAAGTTATTTCGAACAGTCTGGCTAGATTGGCTATTATCAGCAGCAACAGACTCATTTGTCCTCATCGCTGCCACACACACTGTCCTCACCACTACCACACACCTGTCTTCACCATTACCACACACCTGTCCTTACCATTACCACACACTTGCTCCTCACCATTGCCACACACCTGTCCTTGCCATTACCACACACCTGTCCTCACCATTACCACACACCTGTCCTTACCATTACCACACACTTGTCCTCGCCACTACCACACACACCTGCTCCTCACCATTACCACACACCTGTCCTCACCACTACTACACACCTGTCTTCACCACTACCACACACCTGTCCCTCACCACCGCTGCCGCCTGCATCTATTGAGATGATCAAGTCTACAATTCCAGGCACGAACTAGATAAAAGAAAAAAAGACGAAGCCTTTTCTAAACTCCTGCATGTTGAACGTTTTTGTATATTCGCGTCTCTCACAAAGCAAGAAGAGACTCCTATTTTTTTTTTTTTTTTACCGTAAACAAAGCAATCAGAATAATTAGAAGTTTAAGGTGGGGTGGGGGAAAAAAAGAATAAAAGCACTGAATACAAAGGAATTTTTATGCATTTCAACACAAAAGTCTTCGTCATCAAGATTCATCTCCATGTTGACGTTTTTGATGCATCCTATTCTCGGATGGGAAAAATGATTCGTTTACGGAAATTTAATTTTTCCTCCTGCCTCACATTGACTAAAGGACAGATGTCAGTGTCATATTCGAGGCGTCTAAGGTCCCTTACAACATGCCATCACCTTCACCCGCAAACAACCTCCATGTACATTTACACTTCAAACAACCCCATGTACACTTATACTTACAAACAAACCCCCCATGTACACTTACACTTCAAACAACCGTGTACACTTATACTTACAAACAACTCCCGTGTACACTTATATTTACAAACAAACCCCCATGTACACTTACACTTCAAACAACCATGTACACTTATACTTACAAACAACTCCCGTGTACACTTATACTTACAAACAAACCCCCATGTACACTTACACTTCAAACAACCTCATGTACACTTATACTTACAAACAAACCCCCATGTACACTTACACTTCAAACAACCCCATGTACACTTATACTTACAAACAACTCCCGTGTACACTTATACTTACAAACAAACCCCCATGTACACTTACACTTCAAACAACCCCATGTACACTTATACTTACAAACAACTCCCATGTACACTTATGCTTACAAACAAACCCCCATGTACACTTACACTTCAAACAACCCCATGTACACTTATACTTACAAACAAACCCTCCATGTACACTTACACTTCAAACAACCCATGTACACTTATAGTTACAAACCAACCCATGTACACTTACAAACAACCTTCTACGTTCCCCCCTCGCATGACACACTGTCATTCCCGAACATACCATCAGTGGTGTACAGGAGGGATGTGCCCCTCACACACACACACACACACACGTGCGAGTTTGCGAGCCTCGTCTTTAACTATTATTACATCAACAGTGATAAATCACGTTTCCCCTCCCGAGATCAACATGGGATGATGAGGATTAGTTATCCTGTATATTACAAGGGTCTGTCGCCCATAAAGGGTCTCTTTAAGACTACCCCGAGACAGCCATGGGGCAGGATCACCATCCACACAAGCACAAGCACACACACACACATATATATATATATATATATATATATATATATATATATATATATATATATATATATATATATATATATATATATATATATATGTATGTTCCCCCTCACGATGTGATCATTACACGAAAGTGCACTTGGGAACTTATCATGTTTCATTCCTGTGGTTATTTGCATGTGTGTGTGTGTGTGTGTGTGTGTGTGTGTGTGTGTGTGTGTGTGTGTGTGTGTTTTAGACTATTTACGTATGATTTTTTTGGAAGACTGAATCTAAACTTACTTGCAGCCGGATGTAGTGTAATGCACAGGGTATCTGAGCCTTTGGAAACTTGTCAGGGCCACAGCGTGTCCTCAGGCGTTGCCTTATGTAGTACCGAGACTGTTTCGAAGCCTCAGTGAGGTTCCTGATATCTTGTGAAGTTCGTGGGGTTCGACCCCTTGAGCACTACGGTTCGACCCCTTGAGCACGACGGAACGAACCTGTGGGTGTGAAATGATCTGACATTTAGTAACATTTCCTCCTTGAATCCAAACACACTTCATCTGTAACTCAAACACACGCACGCACACACACACACACACACACACACACACACACACACACACACACACACACACACAAATCGCAATGAATTCTGTCTCCTGTTCTCTCCATCCACCACTAGTATTTCCCCTGCATTAAAAGCGTACATGATATTTGGACGCTAATTCAAGCGGGAGTTAGGTAGGCCCACACAGGTGGGACCAAAAAAAAAAGATGCATTGCTGGTAAAACGGGCGCTTAACGAAGTGAATTGAAAATAAAAAAACTATCGTACAGTTATACATTATACATTATTCATGGCCAAGCTTTGGATGTATGATTACCATAACTGCAGTGTATGATTACAAGACTATGGCCGTGAAATTCGTCTTAATAAGGCATAATATCACTCGAACGCTCCTTCCTATTATACTTTACTGGGCGATGCTGGCGTGCTCAGGATCGAGCGACCGACATTCACAGCGAACAAGACTCCATATGAGCGATAAGAGAATGATAACACAGAGATATTTTCTTTCCCCCGTTTTCATGTTTTGGTTTATGAGAATCATGGCGGAATAACAGTGCCCAGAATATTCGGTATATAGAATATTCGGTATCCAGAATATTCACAATCTATAATACTTCTGCAAGTCTATATATATATATATATATATATATATATATATATATATATATATATATATATATATATATATATATATATATGTTGGAAAGGATCACAATTTTGCGCGTGATCAAGATATTCCTATGAGTCCACGGGGAAAAGGAAACACGAAAAGTTCCAAAGTGCACTTTCGTGTAATAATCACATCATCAGGGGAGACACAAGAGAGAAATATAACAGTCAGTTGATATACATCGAAGAGAAGAAGCTGCCATTTGGTAAACATGTTTACCAAATGGCGTCCTAGCTTCGTCTGTTCGATGTATATCAACTGACTTATATTTCTCTCTTGTGTCTCCCCTGATGGTGTGATTATTACACGAAAGTGCACTTGGGAACTTTTCGTGTTTCATTTTCCCCGTGGACTCATAGGAATATATATATATATATATATATATATATATATATATATATATATATATATATATATATATATATATATATATATATATATATATATATATATATATATATATATATATATATATATATGTATATATTTTTTTTTTCATACTATTCGCCATTTCCCACGTTAGTGAGGTAGCGTTAAGAACAGAGAACTGGGCCTTTGAGGGAATATCCTCACCTGGCCCCTTCTGTTCCTTCTTTTGGAAAATTAAAAAAAACCGAGAGGGGAGGATTTCCAGCCCCCCGCTCCCTCCCCTTTTAGTCGCCTTCTACGACACGCAGGGAATACGTGGGAAGTATTCTTAATCCCTTATCCCCAGGGATATATATATATATATATATATATATATATATATATATATATATATATATATATATATATATATATCTGTCTACGGATTTGCTGGTAGACTATGATATATCTTTAGAGTAGGAGAAGTTTCCTGCATAAGGAGTATGATTTATTCAAGTCTGGGTCCTTTAGGGTATTGTAATCTGGTATGTTTACTTGCTCTGCCGATTTCTTCCTTTTCGGCGCAGAATCTGAAATGAGTTAACTGTGAACGTGGTCACCTTCCCAGTAACGTTGGCCATTAGTGGTTGGTGATTGGAACAGACTCCTTAGATGTCTTCCGTAGTTATCATTTCCTGTTATCGTGGTTTACTTAAGAAGGGGAGGCCTAGCTGAGTGGATGAAGCAGGAGATGCATACAATAAACATTAGATATTTCGTCAACGTACCGGCCGAAATTACCAAGGAGTTCATTAACTTTAATCATTAAAATAAAGTATTTACACACACACATACGTACGAACACACAAAAAACACACATGGGCAAAAAAACCTAGCCAAACACACACACACACACACACACACACACACACACACACACACACAAACACAGACACAGACACAAACACAAACACACACACACAAACACACACGCACACACACACACACACACACACACACACACACACACACACACACACACACACAAACACAGACACAGACACTCACACACTGGCTACAAAAATTAACATCCAGCATTGGGTTTCACAATGAAATTTCAATTATGCCTCGCTTGAAACGAAGCAATCCGGCTAATATGGATTTAATGGTCGACGGACCGGAGAGTCAGTATTAATCTCTTTCACAGTACCAAAAGCGAGGACCAGAGAGAGAGAGAGAGAGAGAGAGAGAGAGAGAGAGAGAGAGAGAGAGAGAGAGAGAGAGAGAGCGGGAATGACCATAGGGTCAACACTGTTCCCACATTCCACTGAGGATAAGAGAAGATTCTTGGCTTGTGAGAGGGCGACTTTGTACACTCGCCGCTCCTATGACCAGTTGTGTGACCTCGCCGCTCCTATGACCAGTTGTGTGACCTCGCCGCTTAGTGTTTTTTATGACCACTTGGTGACCTCCCCACTTAATGTTCCCAGGTCATAAACGCGGCAAGAATGTGTACGTGTTGTCTTATCGTATACAACCTGAGGAAGATGTTTATGAATGGTTTAGTTGGTGGTTTTAACTTTGTAGCCTTAATGACCTTTGCTCTCGATGCTCTATATTGAAGACACTCGCAGTGTATATACTCTCGACGCACTCAGTGTATATACTCTCGACACACTCAACATGTATACACTCATGAAGCACTCAGCATATACACTCATGATACACTCAGCATATACACTCACGAAGCACTCGGCATATACACTCGTGATACACTGTATATACACTCACAGCACACTCAGCATATACACTCACGACACACTCAGCATATGCACTCACAACACAGCATATACACTCACGACAAAACTCAGCCTATACAAATCACCACAGCATATACACCACAACACCCCCATATACACTTTATTAACACCGAAAATACACCACGACACACCACAAACACACACCCACAGAAAGGGCAAAACCCCCAAACACCCCCACATTACACCCCCCCAAGCCAGGGCCCCAAACACAACCACAAATTGAAGAATTCCTCCGTTTCCCAAAAACAGATTTTCCCCTGCAAAAAAAGAATTTTACCTTTTCAACATTAATAAACCCACAAACCAAAAAAAAAGGATTCCCGGAAAAACCCTTTTTAAAAATTGAATTGAAAAAAAAATTGGTTTAAGGGAACATTTCATTTTTCATGGAACGGGTGTTTTTCCCTCGTGATATTTCAAGAAATCCGTGGGAAACGCTTTAAAAAAAAAAAACCAACCAACGCCCTTCCTTTTTAATTTTTGGGGGGTGGGGTTTAGGTGGGGTTTCCGGCAAATATTACCCTAAGAGAAAGATCCGAGTTTTTCCCTTTCCCCCTTTTATTTTTTTTGGTTATCTCATCCCAAAAATTTTTAAAACGGGGAAGAAAATTTTAAAAAATCCCTTTTTTTTTTTTTTTTTATTTTTTTTTTTTATTAATTTAAATTATAATTTTTTTATTTTATAATAAAAAATAAATTTTATAATATTTTAATATTAATATTTTATATATATATATATAAATAATATATATATAAATATATATATATATAATATATATTATAAATTATATAATATAAAATATAAATAATAATAAAATATTTTAAAATATATATAAATATATATTATATAAAAAAATATTTTAATATATATATATATAAAAATATATATATATAAATATAAAATTATATATATATATATATATATATATAATGAAGAGTAAAGAAACTACCTACAAACAGGACTGTAGGTCTATATGCAAATATCAGTTTTCCTACAGCATTTTTCCCAAAATCCTCTGAGATTTATATTTTAAGCTGGGTCAGAACGGTAGCTCGACTGTTATATGAATCTGTTTGCTCTGCTTTTGTGGGGGGGTGAAATTTTTCCCTTTAATCTTTAACGGTCAGAAATGTTGAATTCACATACCCACTTCAGGCCATAAATCTATAAGCTCCTTTTAAACATACCTCAAAAGCTTACACGATAAAACTATAGTGGATTTTCTTTTCGCCTCTCTCTCTCTCTCTCTCTCTCTCTCTCTCTCTCTCTCTCTCTCTCTCTCTCTCTCTCTCTCTCTCTCTCTCTCTCTCTCTCTCTGTTCATTTTTGTAGGGGGTTGAGGTGATGGCCGGAACCATCTCACACCCTCTTCCTTAAGATGGCAGATCTTATTCAGTTATTCATTCGAATGAATTCGGCTAGACTAGAAACTGAATACATTTTTGCATTCATGGGCGATTCATCTGTCATTCCTTTCATATTATCTTTTTTTTGATAGATCTCATCGTCACGCATTTTCATTCACACTTCTCTTCATTATGAGACGTTATTAACTCCCCTGAAAAATCTCTTTGGTTCCCAGGGCTTTTTCGCCGAAGTTCTTGCTATTATGAGAACTTTCATCCGTAAAAATGTAGTCTTTGTTATTGAAAAAAAAGGAAGATATTATCCTTTATATTAGTATATAATCGTCTTGAACAACATTTGTGAATTATCCGTAATAATTGTCGTGAGATTTCTCAATTTGCATGTCAGTGTAGAGATGGAAATTACCATCACGTAAGAAAAAGGGGGAAAAGTAATCCCCATTAGCGTGACTTTCCAGTTTTCCTCCGCTAGACATCAGCTTGAGCCAGTGACAGTGTTACGTGGCTGCCACGACAACCACACACACACACACACACACACACACACACACACACACACACACACACACACACACACACACACACTCCTCCCACCGCTGCTGGAAATATACTTCGAACACCACAGGAAAATCATTCCTTGTGCTGGTTCTGGGTCGAGTTGTGAAGGACACAGAGGAACCAGAAGGCCACCAGGGATCCTCTTCGTGATGGAGGGGGTAAAAGATTCTCACAGCTAACATCGTGGAGGCAACAGATGGGGTTATTTTTAAAGGCTTAACGCCACGTTCCCGTGTGCGCAGTGAGGGCGTTTGTGGTCTAGATTACCTTGACCATTTGAAGAATGTTTTGCAAGATTTTTTTCGACTAGATGTTATCATAACTTGACGTCCTTAACCTTTCTCATGTACAGAATTGGTTGAATTAGTATTAAATGATTTATTTAAATGCTTCGGAGGACATCGATAAACTTGCATTGTTGTGGTGTGATAAAAGCGATCCTTGTCGCCCATCAAGCAAGGTCTGGACTTAGTAACTTCCTTGCACGTCTTCTGTGCTTCCGTTACTCGTTCGTCTGCAAGATCCTTCGTCGGTAAAGTTCGATACCCGATTGATCTAGGAGGGAATGTCACTGTCTCGCTCGATGCTCGGGATCAGGAGTTGAAACAGTGGCTGTGAGTTCAAAAGGACCTGACTACTGTGGATCTCCAGTGCTCCTGGTCCACAGGGCATTGGGCTGGCGGGCAAGATGCTTGGGGTCTTCTCCCTCCATCTCTGTTGGTGTGGGTTGATGGCAGGTAGTGATGCTTACGTAGCTACCACCAGTTTCGTATTGTAAAGGAGGATTACCATCTTGATAAGACTTTGAGACGCGTTTGTACTCACTGTCGAGAGGATATTTAAGCCAGGGGACCAAGTAGGTGCTGGAAATGGAGTCTGCTCTCGAAAGCCATGTAAAAAAATAGATACATAGAGGAACAGAGGGACATTTCTACGTTGAGGGAGGTTGCACACCGTGAGCCGGAGATTGGTTGGTCGTATAGCCAGTCATAGCTCCCGTTTTATCCGGTATCACACGATGGAGTGTCGACTGTGGGAGTGTTGGCCCGTTATGGTAGCCGTGGGAGCGAGGCGAGGGTTGGATACTGGCGTTAACAAGGGGACGAGGGCTTGTACATAGACCGGGGCTGGGTAGTGGCGGTACAGTGGATTTCCAAGTTTGGTTAGGTTAGCTAAGGTACGATTAGGTGAGGTAAGGTAAGATTAGGTTTGATGAGGTAAGGTAAGATTAGGTTAGGTTAGGTAAGGTTAGATAAGGTAAGGTAAGATTAGGTGAGGTTAGGTAAGATTAGGTTTGATGAGGAAGGTAAGATTAGGTTAGGCTAGGTAAGGTTAGATAAGGTAAGGTAAGATTAGGTGAGGGGAGAAATGGGGATGAAATGGGACATCTTCCTGCGTCTCTACCACCAGGGTCTAGACCCGAGGCATGCAAATGGCTGCTGCATCCCATAGTTTCCGTGTGTACAGACCGGCCACACGAGGGTTGACCGTTATGGGACTTTCTTTCTCCCTTCGATCAGTGACGCTGTCGAATTCTCTTCCCTTATTCGTCTTTCCATCTCCCTAAAAAGTCTCTGCTTTTTGGAGTGCAACGTACAAAGCATCTCTGGAAGCCTCATTCATTTTTTTCTCTCTCTTTTTCTGTCGGTCTTTTCCCCCCCCCCCTCACCCGAGATGGCTTTTGATAGGTCCATGTTTTGGCCGTGCCATGTCTGCTCTGGGGATCGCAACCTGTCATTCTCGCTTTCCCCTGCCAGGTAATATCGGTCAGAGGTCACGCTATACATACGCTGTGGTGTGACCTTTCCTCACGGTGCTGGGTGGACACCATGAGGGATTACTGTAGTCTCTAGCCACCCCGGGAAGAGAACGTTGACTGTGTGTATATGAGGGGATAATGTGATCTTCGTTAGCCAACGCCCTGGGCAGAAAACATTGACTGGTGTGTGTGTGTGTGTGTGTGTGTGTGTGAGGTTATCAAGGCTTAGGGCGAGGCTGACTCCATGAAACAGTCTTACGTACCTTTTATATACAAGTGGTCGTTTCAAGTTAAGCGCCAAGTACACAGCTGCAATTCTTGCTCCATAATCCCCCACAGCAGCTGGATGAGCCTACAGCTGACTAGCCCCCGCCTGCAGCTTCACAGCTGACTATATATATATATATATATATATATATATATATATATATATATATATATATATATATATATATATATATATATATATATGTATCATCCCACAGCTGCAGCAGCAGCACAGCCAAGCTGCAGTTGTGTGTCCCAACCTGTAGGTTTATACACCTCCGCCTATATACGCATATAGCCCTGTGGCAGCGGCAGCCCTACGAACAACTAAACCCCCCAGCCTGCAGCTGGTCCAAGCCCCCAGCCCTGCAGCTGGTCCAAGCCCCCCAGCCTGCAGCTGGTCCAATCTCTTACTGAGGCATTCCAGATTATTCAGCCCCCTCCCCCACCACACTCCTCCTCCTCCAAGCCCCGTTGTGGTTTACTGCAGATCTGAAAAAAAAGAGGAGAAAAAATACGTATTTTTGCTTCTCTACCACTGGAAAACATTCCCGCCAGATAGGGATGAGGTCCATTGACGTCTCAATTCCAGCTGAGAATTTGAACGTCGGCAAAAACTCTGTGGAATTCATGGTGGCTGGGTAGCCTCAGAGGTGACAGTACCCTCGATGGCTTAATTCTTACATTTTCTCAATTAATATCATTCGTAAACGAAGAAAAAATTATAATTACCTAGTTCTAAAAATCCACTCCAAAAAAATCTGTAATTTTTCCAGATTTCGGGTAAAAAAAAATTGTCCCCATGGTAGATACTCGTCGATATATTTTGTGAAAGTCAAGAATTAAGAAAAAAATGACAAAAAAAAAAGGAGAATGAAAACTACAGAGTTAAAAAGATGAATCAGCGATTCGTTTTTATACGAACGTAAAAACTTCTGTATCTGCCACTGGCTGAAATGCATCACTGGAAAAAGGAACTTCAGCATCAGAACTGTGTACGATTAGGAGCAGAAGGGAAGCATTGATTAGCGTACGATTAGGGACAAGGGAAGCTAGGATTAACGTACGATTAGGAGCAGAAGGGAAGCATGGTTTAGCGTACGATTAGGGACAAGGGAAGCTAGGATTAGCGTACGATTAGGAGCAGAAGGGAAGCATGGATTAACGTACGATTAGGGACAAGGGAAGCTAGGATTAACGTACGATTAGGAGCAGAAGGGAAGCATGGATTAGCGTACGATTAGGGACAAGGGAAGCTAGGATTAACGTACGATTAGGAGCAGAAGGGAAGCATGGATTAGCATACGATTAGGGACAAGGGTAGCTAGGATTAACGTACGATTAGGAGCAGAAGGGAAGCATGGATTAGCATACGATTAGGAGCAGAAGGGAAAAATGGATTAGCATACGATTAGGGGCAGAAGGGAAGCTAGGATTAACATTTAAATATGCAATCGAATTTACCACGTAAGGGATTTTGCTATACAATACAAAATTCTTATCTCTATGCTAACTTCTGATATATATATATATATATATATATATATATATATATATATATATATATATATATATATTTTTTTTTTTTTTTTTTTTTTTTTTATTACTTTATATTACTTTATATTTGTGGTTTTGTTTTTTATGTGAACGTTTTACGGTTGAAACCTTTTTAATGTTTTAATGGGTGGAAAACTGATACGTGTGTTTCACTGAAATTTTACGATTTTTTCCTTAATTTTTAGTATGTAAGAGATGCCAGAATGTGATGGTGTCTCTGTGTTTTGATATATATATTTATGTGTATAAATCTCCCATACTTGATTGCCGTTTCTCGCGTTTGCGAGGTAGCGCCAGGGACAAAAGAGGAAAAATTGCATTCGCTCACATTCATTCTTTAGCTGTCATGTGTAACGTAACCAAACCACAGCCCCCTATCCACAACCAAGTCCCACAGACCTTTCCATGGTTTCCTTCGGCCGCTTCGCATGCCCTAGGTCAGTCCACTGACAACACGTCGACCCCTGTATACCACATCATGGTGTATACTTTCTCGTCAGGGCCTCTTTGTCTTGCTCGGCTTTGAACTAATATCTCGCGGGAGCAAATACAGAAAGCCAGTCCTCAAAACTTCATCCTTCCCGATGAACCTGACTTTAGACGAACGTTCATCCCTTCACTCACCCACCTTGATGCAAGAACCTTACACACATTGAATCACACAGACGTCTGGTAGACAGTCACAACCCTGATGTGATGTTCCCTTCCGCACAGGCGCTGCTGAGGTTATGAATCCGCTTCAGAGAAACACTGGCAAGATTACAATTGACAAACGGGAAGATGCCGAACCCTGTTCGTCTCCCGCGATAGCCAGAAAAATGCTACGGAATCTGGGATTTCACGGCACATGCAAGTGCACCTCTTAGAGCCAGAAAGCGGAGTGAGGTTTAGAAGAGGAGTTCCTGACCACCGTGTGGTAAAGGGCACCTGAATGTCTCTCCACGACAATGCCTGGAGGACATGGTTGACGTGTGAGGCATCGGGGGATTCAAGGGATGACCGAGCTTTTAATGATTTGATCCTCTCAAGTTCATGGCATCATAAACCGGAGGATAACATCAAACACAACGGTGCTCTTCAACCCTCGGTGTGCGATCGTAACTTGCAGGAGGATGTGGGAGAAAAGATCATCCGAAACCTCTTCGGAATGCTCTGGGTTAAGGGGCAATTGCATTGCGTGTGCGAAGCGGTACGTAGATTGATAGGTGTGCCACTCAGCTCAGAGCGAGAGAACCGCTTGCCATTGCAACAAAAGTGGGTTAAACGACTAGACGGCCAGGAAGGCAAAGCGTATCAGAACACGTCTCGCGTTTCGACCCAGTGAACCGCAGACCTTCCTCCCACCCTCCCAGGACAACCTCCTCAATCATAATCTCCTCCCCAAGTCAAGCGCATGACATCCACAGTCGTCCGTGTCTCCTCCTGCTGTGAGTGAGGCCAACCAAGAGCTTACGAATGAAATATTTTAAATTCATTGTTAGTCCGCTCTTACGTGATGGCCTTCACCTGCCCCATCAAGACGGCCCTGACCTTCTCCATCAGGAGGACCCTGACCTACTCCAACATGACGTCCCTGACCTGCGCCATCAAGACGGCCCTGACCTTTTCCATCAAGACGGCCTTGACCTTCTCCATCAGGAGGACCCTGACCTACTCAAACGTGACGTCCCTGACCTGCTCCATCATGACGGCCTTGACCTGCTCCATCATGACGGCCCTGACCTTCTCCGACATCACAACCATGACCTAACCCACTGAGGACAGAGCCAAGCTGGCGAAATATAACACCAACATGATAGAAAACGAAAGAGAAAACGGCCTCTTGGATATCATAGTTCCTGAGGCTTTGCCTTGAAGAAAACGTTGCTTCAGTACACCACGAATTTCATATCAGTCATACCAGACGACACACATCTACCATCCTTCCTCTGCTGTTCAATACAAGGCCCCTCCCTCTTCATCCTCCTACGTCCTCCCTAAACCCTCCTACATGTCCACACATCTTCCCAAGATCCCTTTAAGAACGTATTCGAATCCCTTCTAACTAATGCCATTCTTCACCGCCGTGTCCTCCCTCCAACCCTTTCTCTTAAACAAGATATTGCAGACAGACTAGGAAAAAAAAAAGAGGAATTGGATGGCAAAAAGTAGAGGGAGACTAGACAGCTCCCAGCGGAGGTAGAGGCCGTTTATCACGCAAATGTAACATCTTTTTAGACACAATATCATCACATATATCCTTCAACCTGTATGACCGCTGATCCTCAGTATAAAAATACACATTTTCTTTTCTCAAAGTGACGTGCCTGACCAGAATTATATATATATATATATATATATATATATATATATATATATATATATATATATATATATATATATATATATATATATATATATACATATATATATATATGTATATATATATATATATATATATATATATATATATATATATATATATATATATATATATATATATATATATATATATATATATATATATGTATATATATATGTATATATATATATATATATATATATATATATATATATATATATATATATATATAGATATATATATATATATATATATATATATATATATATATATATATATATATATATATATATATATATATATATATATATATATATATATATATTTTACCAGAAGTCACAGTGGTGCGTATGATCCAGTATGTGCATAGAACCACCCAAAGAATTTGACCACACGCTGAACCTGAGTATAGTTGAGACGATGCCTTTAAACTATGAGCCATTTACTGTAACGATTGCTACACGAACGTTTGATCATCGGTGTTGACAAGAAAAAAAAAAAGAAGAAAAGGTCTACATGGGCAAAACGCTGGATAAACACATTACTCGGTGGGTCAAGTGAACGCGACCTCCTGAATATTCACAGATCCAAGAATACTTTGACCTCCCAATGAATATATAACTCAACACGATTTCCGTACTGTGTGTGTGTGTGTGTGTGTGTGTGTGTGTGTGTGTGTATAGCACTCCCCAGAGACCACCTCTTCCCTTGCTTGCAACACAACGCGAGATATTCCTGATGTTGCAATTAAACCTTGGAATAATGCTACGATCCATCAGCCAAAGTCTTTTACAACTCACTTGAGGTTATAAGAGAATTTTGACAGGAGGTTATATACGAGGTATTGTGACGACATTTAAGAATGAGTATCGTATTACCCGTAGGGACTCAGTGGCGCCCCCACCACCATCGTGGGTAATGGAGCCTGTACAGTGTGGGTACAGCAATGCAGCCGGGCTTACGTAAGTGGGTTTAGAAGCAGGTTTCCAAACGCTGATTAACATAATCCCATTTGCAGTCTAAAACATATACATTGTCAGAGTCTAACAGACCTCATCCATTTTGCAGTACGTGTCCCCACAACTATTTTATTTTATAATTTTTCTACGTGAGGTACAGAGTCTGGCAGTGTTGTCACCCATTTCTCTTTGTTCTGGCGTGAAGTGCAGAGAGTCTGACAGTGTTGTCAGCACTGTGGTTTCGGGTCAAAATGTTTTCTGACGCTAATACAGAAGGTGCGTACATGGTGTGTATGAGGAGGTGCGTATATGTCTCAGTAAGGTGTCAGCATTTTCTACTGCATGGTGCGTTTTATTCCCTTGAACACGACGGTACAGTCGTTGAGTGCGACGGTACGACCCTTGAGTGTGAAGGTACAGCCCTTGAGAACGATGGTACAACCCTTAGGCAAGATAATTCCTGGCCTTTGACATGATTAAGGGTAGTTTTATAGGAACCAAAAAGGCTATCATATCCAAGGGTCGTACCGTTTTGGTCAAGGGTCGTGCCGTTGTGTTCGAGTCGTACCGTTGTGTTCAAGGGTCGTATCGTTGTGTTCAAGAGTCGTGCCGTTGTGTTCAAGGGTCGTACCGTTGTGGTCAACAGTCGTACCGTTGTGATCATGGGTTGTACCGTTGTGGTCATGGGTCGTACCGTTGTGCTCATGGGTCTTACCGTTGTGATCAAGGGCCGTCCGTTTTGCTGAAAAGGGGGGGATGGGGGTTTAACCCTTATCATTTTTCTTTTCTCTCTTGTGAACTAACAACAGTGTCCAGTATTTGTGTAATTAATTCTACATATCTCAGTGCATTAATTTGCAATCTGACATCCATGCATAAATTATATAGGTGCCATTTCCATGGTGGTGAATAAATGTATTTTTTTTTCGACGCATTTTTCTAAAATTTAATGATTTCATTCAACACAGTTTATACGTTTTGTAAGAGATTCATGAATGTTTTTTAATGCATTTCTGTGAAATGTTGACACACGCTGCTCGACCCATATTAGATCTATCTAAGTTCTTTGGTGAGGGAAATTGAGATTTGTTTGCTCTTGGCATCCACGCGTACTGGCCTTCCACTTGTAGGAGGTCATCCACACATACGGGCATTCCACTCGTAGGAGGTCATCCACACATACGGGCCTTCCACTCGTAGGAGGTCATCCACGCATACGGGCCTTCCTCTCGTAGGTCATCCACGCATACGGGCCTTCCACTCGTAGGTCATCCACGCATACTGGCCTTCCTCTCGTAGGTCATCCACGCATACTGGCCTTCCACTCGTAGGTCATCCACGCATACTGGCCTTCCACTCGTAGGTCGTCCACGCATACGGGCCTTCCACACGTAGGAGCTCTACAGGAGGCATTCATGGCTAGGAAAACAAATTCCATTTTTTTTTCCCCCATCTGACACAACCAGTTGTTCCATTCGTAGAGCAGACGTAATCCGACACTTAAATCTTACGAGTGGGTCTGAAAGTCTGAAGCTCAGCGTCGGTGGAGGGTGATATAAGTCGTCTTACATCAACCTAATCACATTTGAGAAGGTCATGTAACCGTGGTGGACACAACATAACGCCTGGGTTACAAGTCTCGTGTGGCTGGGGTCAGAATGGTTTGATGCCTCCGTTTTCCAACTGCCACCTGCAGCGCCGACACTGCCTGATGGATTCGCACCACTCTTGTGCCTATGCCAACACACTGCTCACATCCCTCGGTCACTCATATACCACGTACAGTTTCTCATAAAGCCACCACACACGGAAAAGAGACGCAAACCCGTTACAGATACTCACAATCTATACATCTACTCATAACCACCTCGGCACTCACAACCTAGGGGTGACTTACACCCTAGGGGTAACTCACAACCTAGGGGTAACTCACAACCTAGGGGTAACTCACAACCCAGGGGTAACTCACAACCTAGGGGTAACTCACAACCCAGGGGTAACTCACAACCCAGGGGTAACTCACAACCTAGGGGTAACTTACACATTTCAACACTCACTAAACTCCTTGCACACTCAGGTACCCAAAACACGCATTTCCTTCTCCTCCTACCGCTGCTACTACTACTACTACTACTACTACTACTACTATACTACTACTACTACCACTACTACTACTACTACTACTACTGCAAACAATACTATTACTATTAATTCTGCTACTGCAGCAACAACTGCTACTACTATTACTACTAGTACTACTAATACTACACTTCTACTACACTTTTTGTAATACTACTTCTAATAACACAATTACTATCACTACTATTACTACTCACACACACACACAGGTGAATGGGGAGAGGTGGAATCTAATCCTCTTAATAAGGTGAACGGCATCAAATTTCGGGAAACATCGATGGCTTGCTCGTTCCAACACCACATAATGAGGCACATTATTGTAGGGACGACGTGTATAGCCGTTCTCTTGATTATTTTCTCTCCCCCTCCGACCCTCCGAGTGATTGTAACGACCCAGGGCAATTGCAAAATGATGATTATGAAGGAAAAAAAATGAAGATGGTGATGGAAGCTGCGAGACTTTCCATTATAAGGAAACCACACACACACACACACACACACACACACACACACACACACACACACACACACACACACACACACACACGTACGTACACTCGCCACACTCCACATTACCACCACAGACAGAGATGTACGAGCCGTCGAAAACGTGACACTGTCAGTTTACCCGTATTTCCCCGTCCATCTGGGACGGGACGACCCTGTCAGCTTGTGTCCTGAGAGGACAGAATGGGCGTCTTCTCGTCTGTATCTTCTCGCACGTCTGTACCGAGCGTGAGGAGAGCAGGAAGACGAACGAACCAGTCTGTTGTGGTGTCTGTGCCAGGGAGGTCGTTGTCTGTGGTGACGAGGGTGTTTTACCCTGTAGATTGATGCCACAGACGAGGTGAAGACGAGCTGGGAGGGGGTTAACAAGGCTGAACGGCGTGAGGTGGTGTCTCCATTCTCTCTCTCTCTCTCTCTCTCTCTCTCTCTCTCTCTCTCTCTCTCTCTCTCTCTCTCTCTCTCTCTCTCTCTCTCTCTCTCTCTCACTGCCCCCGGAGGCTCAACAAGAAGGCGCGAACACCTGATTACCTGGAAGTCAGCTCACAGTTTCTTGCCCCTTGGCTTCCTCGTTCGCCTCCTTTTATCTCGCGTTTTTTTTTTCCCTTTCCTGGTGCATCGATCACTGGACCTGCCCCTCTCTCTCTCTCTCTACTCTTCCTCGCGATTAACTCGCCTCAGACGTTTAGATATAGCCAACCTAGAACCGTTGTTGGCCCTCCTCCTCCCTGTGTGTGTGTGTGTGTGTGTGTGTGTGTGTGTGTGTGTGTGGCTGTGCAGGGGGGGCACTGTGAGTGTATGTGTGGCTGTGAAGGGGGGCCCACTGTGTGTGTGTGTGTGTGTGTGTGTGTGTGTGTGTGTGTGTGTGTGTGTGTGTGACATAAGGGACGTGACCGTTTTCTTCTGGAAGGCTGGACTACAACGAAGAAAAACAAATATTTTAGAAATATTTTTCCCCTTCAGTTTCTCTTAAGGCGCGTCTTAAGTGTGAGGCATCCACCCCCTCCTTCCTCCTCCTCCTCCTCCTCCTCCTCCTCCTCCTTCTGGCCTGTGTACAGAGGCTCCCACTTAACCCCCCCTCTCCCCTCGTTAGCCCATGCCCTGATCCTGCCCCGCCTTGAGGAATCCTCAAGATGGTTAATGCCTCTCTCTCGGGGCCCAACTCCCACCTGCGACAACGCACCCTCGCGCGGGCGAATGCCGCTCTCACAGCTGAGTCAACACAAGGTCTGGGTCGGAGACAATAGTCGTGCCCGACGAACGACAGTTGCAAGTGGCAGGATGTATCACATCCCCCACAGACACACACACACACACACACACACACACACACACACACATACACACACATACACACACACACACACGTGTAAACAAAAGACAAGCGCCTCTCTTAGGAGCTGTTATCGTACGTTCCGATATCTTAAGCACCTAGTGTACCTCTCCGCAAGATGATAAGATAATATATCAGTCGTTCACGTAGATTCATGGATGGGAAATGGATGAAAAAAATAGTGAAAACATATCACTGAGAACTGATTCTTAGGGTGAGAGGCATCTCACCATTCTTGATGCCTTTTCGACAGTAGTTCCCATCATCTCAGCTCTCTGCATCACATCACTGAGGACAGAGACGAAATTTAAGCAGGTGGGGCTGAGGAAACCACTGGCTGAATCTGTAGCAACAGGTCGGATATCCTAGCTCGACTAGGATGGTCATGGTAGAGGTCTTAGCTGGGTCAGGATGGGTATGGTAGAGGCCCCAGCTGGCTGATGATGGGTATGGTAGAGGTTCCAGCTGGCTGTTGATGGGTCATGGCTGAGGTTCCAGCTGGCTGATGATGGGTCATGGCTGAGGTTCCAGCTGGCTGATGATGGGTCATGGCTGAGGTTCCAGCCGGCTGATGATGGGCATGGTAGAGGTTCCAGTTGGGTGATGATGGGCGTAGCAGAGGTTCCAGCTGGCTGATGATGGGCAAGGCAGAGGTCCTAGCTGGGCCAGGATGGACACGACAATGATCCCAGCTGGGTCAGATAGGCACGCTAAAGGTCCCAGCTGGGTCAGGATGGCGACAGCGGAGGTCTTGGTGATGACTGTGTTACGAAGGGAACATGGAGTGAAGGGGGAAACCCCCTTCACCCTTCCCCACCCCTTTCCCTCACACATCCCTTCGCCACAGACATGACTGTGAACCTGACGCTGGTCTGTGGAGACTCACTTCCCTCCACATCTTGGTCTGGGACCCTAAAAGCTGTGATCACTCTGGCTGTTTGAGGCTGCGGTGTGCAAAGTCTTTCTATAAACCCTCCAGAATCAGTCTGGTCGAGTGTGTTTTGTAGGTATTTGATCATCAAGTTTTTTGAAGGTTTTCCTGTCGGATGGTTCATATGATTTCTAATACTTGCAGACAATGGGGCTGAGCTGTTTCTGTCCACGGTGTTTTATGTTATTTGTTCAGTTTCCGTCCCCGGTGTTCATGTTATTTGTTCCTCTTATGTTTTTCTGGTAACTCTATAGATTTTCGTGGTGATGTTTTGCAAAGTTTTATGTGTCTGAAACTGTCATCTGTTGCCTAGAACTTCAGTTCCTTAAAAATGTGTCACCTCGGGGGCCACCTGTCGAACATTTGTTTGCCTAACTGTGTCACCCTCCAAAACACCTGACCACCTGAGAGTCAGCCTCCAAAACACCTGACCACCTGAGGGTCACCCTCCAAACGCCTGACCACCTGACAGTCACCCTCCAAACGGCTGACTACCTGACAGTCACCCTCCAAAACACCTGACCACCTGACAGTCACCCTTCGAACGGCTGACCACCTGACAGTCACCCTCCAAACACCAGACCACCTGAGAGTCACCCTCCAAAACACCTGACCACCTGAGAGTCACCTTCCAAAACACCTGACCACCTGACCGTCACCCTCTAAACACCAGACCACCTGAGAGTCACTCTCCAAACACCAGCCACCTGACAGTCACCTCACCTGACCACCTGACAGTCACCCTCCAAACACCAGACCACCTGACAGTCACCTCACCTGACCACCTGACAGTCACCCTCCAAACACCAGGCCACCTGACAGTCACCTCACCTGACCACCTGACAGTCACCCTCCAAACACCAGACCACCTGACAGTCACCTCACCTGACCACCTGACAGTCACCCTCCTAGTACCTTGCCACCGCCTGGCACTTACATACCAAGACAGTCTCTCTCTCTCTCTCTCAAAGTTCATCTTCCGGGCCATTAACCTTGATAATTACCTCCCGCCCTCCCGCCTGTACCACATCCCAAAAGCAGCAATTAAATCTGTAATCAGACGGACTGGAACTAATCATTACCTACACTTTTTGAGGCTTATTACACACCCGCGTGGTCGTTAACCCTTCTGGAGCGTGGCGGTACGACCCTTGAGCGTGACGACACGACCTTTGAGCATGAGGGGGTACGACCCTTGGACTTGCTCAAGGATCGTGCCGTCGTGGTCAAGGGTCGTATCGTCGTGGTCAAGGATCGCACCATCGTGGTCAAAGGTCGTACCGTCGTGCTCAAGGGTCGTACCGTCGTGGTCAAGGATCGCACCATCGTGCTCAAGGGTCGTACCGTCGTGGTCAAGGGTCGTACCGTCGTGGTCAAGGGTCGTAGCGTCGTAATCATTAACCAAGAGGTTGAGGAAGTGATGTAGGCTGATGTACGACCCACCCTCCCACCCACCAACCCACCCAACCGTACCCCACCCAAACGATGAAAATACAGTCGAGAGATATAAATGGAGAGGAAAAAATCCCATCATTGTGAAACAGAGTTCGGGTAAATGACTGGAGGGGGTACGAGCGCTTCCCATCACGGAGAGAGAGAGAGAGAGAGAGAGAGAGAGAGAGAGAGAGAGAGAGAGAGAGAGAGAGAGAGAGAGAGAGAGAGAGAGTGTGTATCAGTACAGCCATTACTGTACAAGGAGTGAAGATAACGACGAACCTCGTCCAGTTTTACCGTTGGAATCCTCGCATAAATTAACAGGGATTTGTTTTTTTTTTCTTTAATCCCCGTGAAGGTTTTTTTTTTAATTTTCCTGGCGACCAAACCAGATCCGTGTGAAAGGTTTTAATTTTTTACTGACGACCAATTTCGCCGACTGACCCACGCGCAGAATTCTATTATTGCCCAAGCAATTACTGAGACTAACATATATATCTTGTTTATGTTTCACTGACTTGTTTATCGCCCTGCAGTGGGGGGGAGGAGGAAATAACTGGGGAGAGTTGGGGGAGAGAGAGGGAGGATATGATATGAACTGTTCACTGGGGAGAGATGTTCCGAACGCCAGTGGCCGGTCGCTAGTTATGTAGCTGGCCAGCGTGGACGTGTCTGGTGACGAGGAGGACGTGTGGCGTATGTCGGACGGTGTGTACAGACAGATCATCGGAGAGACGAGAAGGTGTCTGGACACGGGAGTTAGACGTGGAGGGACTTTATATGGCTGCGATGGTGTCTGATTGGCGTCTAGGGAGAGAGAGAGAGAGAGAGAGAGAGAGAGAGAGAGAGAGAGAGAGAGAGAGAGAGAGAGAGAGAGAGAGAGAGAGAGAGTGTTTCTTTAGTGTTCGTTGAGAAATTGGTCGCTGGGAAGCTTTACCGTAGGATACCGTCCGCTGATAAGTTAGTATTGTCCAGTTAGAAGGTAATGGATAGCTAGAGTTACTGACCACTGAGAAACTGGTTAAACAGGTTAAATAACTGTTAACCTGTATTAGTTCTCACTACGTGCCAATGTCACCTGGGAAGGGTCATGCCTCTGGAGGAACTCATTCATTTGGTGAGTGTCCGGCTTGGGGCGATAGCTGTGTGGCATCTGAATAGCCAGAATTAGCTGGAAACACTAACTTGTACAGTCCATTTACCAACCCCATACCGAGGATATAGGAGGGTGTGAAGTGAAGCAATCAGACATACACGGGAGGAGCTTGGTGCCAGAAGCGTTCATAGACCACGAGAGGCAGTACGGTAGAGGACATAGGAGGGACAGATTACGAGACCCCTGGCTTTCCCTGAAGCGGTTCTATGCTGAGGGACCTGAATGATACTCTTAAGTTCCTAATTTGGAGATAGAGAGAAGGGAAAGTGAGCCAGAGAGCTCTTCCCCAACCCACTGTTGTCGATGGGGACGGGATGGTAAAGCAGAAGGCTCCTCCCCGCCCAATACGACCCACAGAGACAAGATATTAAAGCAGAGGGCTCCTCCTAGCCCACTACCTGTAGATGATGACAGAATAGTCAAGCAGAAGGCTTCTCTCCACCCATTACTCTAGATGGCGACGGGATAGTATAAGCACAAGGCTCTACCTCATCAACCACTATAGAGGGGGACAAGATAGTAAAGAAGAAGGACCCACCCCACCCACCACTGTAAATAGATACGGGATAGTGAAGCAGAAGGCTCCTCCTCTCCCACCACTCCCTTCGCCACGGTAGCCCGGCAGGAAAATAGCCATAAGAGAGTGTCAGGTTGTATGGACATAGCATACTAATATGGCAATGTTTACAGGAAAGTGGGAATGGAAACCAGCTTTCTGATTTATTATCAAAGACTGCAGAATATACCCGGAGAGGACACAGATCTGAAATGAAAATAGGGTGAATCATGTCCTTTGCAGATAAGAAAAATAATAGATTTATGTTTGAGTGATTTTCATTTCATGAGCAGACTTGCTTTCTGATGGCTGATATCATTGAAGTGTTTGTTGAAGCGTGAAATCAACTCTAGGATAACATATGTGGTTGTTCATTGCGATGTTTTATAACACTACAGTTTCAAAAAAACATTTTTTTTCTACCCAAGCTTTCATAGCACATCATTCTCTTTAATGTCGTACCGTTAGTTGTGGTCGCTGTATCTCAATCGAGCCCGAAGATAATGTCGTGAGTTGTTGAAATGATTATAACGTTCTGGTGAATCTCACGACCGTAATTCAACGCCGTTTAGTGAGGACAGATATCGAGAATAGAGTAGTGCGTACGGCAGTTCACATATACATGTGGTCGAGTTCATCTTCGCAAAGGAGTTGAAAATGAGGGAAATGAGTGACCTCAGCTTTCGTCGAAAATACAATAAGACGATTTGAGATATACGTTTAACCACAAAATAAAGTTGAAGACGTAAGTGAAGGGAAGCGATTAGATGTTTTTATTGACTCTTTGAAAAGTTTGGCTGAGATAAAAACAAACGAGTTCTCCCTAAAGATAACTGAGTCAAACGAGTTCTCTATGAAATGATTCGGTCGTTTAGGTGAAGCACAGCGAATGACCCAAATCTTCGCTGCTTCGGGACTCATGTATTCACAGCCACACGTCTTTATAAATCAGGCACCATCTTCAAGCCAGGCCTAAGCCTCGATGGACGGATAACTCACGATCTAAAACGACTTCAGAAAAAACCTTTATTTGGAAAACTTACGACTAGGAGGTTTGGTAAGGACGGATACACGAATCACTAACCCAGCCACATCATCGAAACGATTCGCCGATCGATGGAAGATAACAGTCCAGCCAGATCTTACGAAAGAATTACACCTTTAACGTAGCATAGGCGTTGATCAGACATCAGACTGAGGGACGTATGTCCTGAGGAATTTACTGATGCGTGTTACAGCCCCGCCTTCACACACGCAGTGATTCTCGCCTTAGAGTCACCCACAAAGAGGCAAGATGACAACGAGCCTTCTGCTTTACTCGCTTGTCTCCATCTATATAAATCCAGAATATAGATTACTGTTGGTGTTCCTTAACAGATTACCTCTTCGTAGACCATCAGGTCATGTGTTATCTGGCTTTTCCACATACTGTCCTCCAGCAGATAACCTCGTCATAGATTATCAAGTCTTGAGTTATCTGGTTTTCGTATGTACCGTCGTCCTCCAGCAGATAATCTCTTCATACACCAATCAGGTCTTCTATTATCTGGCTATCCTTTGTACTGTGCTTTAGCAGATAACCACGTCACAGACATTCAGATCCTTCTGTGTAATCTGGCTTTCACATGTCCCATCCTCCAGCTGATACCCTCGTCTTAGACCATTAGGTCTTCTGTCATTTATGCTTCCCGTGTACGAAAAATGTCCACAGGTTTGCGACAGACGATGAGAAACAGACTGGCTCACTATGTCCTCTTTTCCCCACCTCATACGTCGTGCGACATTCTTGGAACACCTCACATGCCCGAGAGAATGAGATAAATATACTGTAGCCTATAGAATAGGACGATTGTTAAGTACCCTCACAGATCTAGGAATCTTGATCGATCGCAGCTGATGGAATAGTAGTTACCAGGGATCCCGGGTCGTGACCTGCACGAAGCTGGCTGGCCAGCACGAAATCAGTTCATGGATTTTCGCACCCACGTCTGTGTTCCTTTTTGGGGACAGGTCATGGATTGTCGAACCCATGTCTGTTTCCCTTTTAAGGGAGGTCATGGATTTCCAAACCCACGTCTGCGTCCCTGTTGGGGGAGCATTTCCTCTTCTTTTTATTCGTCTTTACCAAATGGCGCGTTTGCTCGGGTATAGATGCGTGAGGACATTGCTCTAAGTGCGCGTGTGTGTGAGTTTGGATGACGGCATCAGCGGAACCAGAATGCTTAGCTGTACTATACACTCACGCACTCGCACGCCCTCCACTCCCGCTCTCACCCGACCCTCACTTTCACACCGCACTCTTTTACGATTCCTTAACATGAGATGGTGTGCGGGAGAAGCGATAAACGATATTGCAGCTTTAGCTCCCCAGTTCACGACGGAACGACCCTTAAGCATGTGAGTATGACTCTTGAAAACGACGGAATGACCCCTCGGTAAAACAGTTTAAAGGCCAGGTCAAAAAAGTCACGCAGTCTTACGCAAGGGGTGTACGAACTCAAGCGCCGTGCTGTCGCGATCAAGGGCCTTACCGTCGAGATCAAGGGCTGTATTGTGGAGATCAAGGACCGTACCGTCGAGATCAAGGGCTGTACTGTGGAGTTCAAGGAACGTACCGTCGAGATCAAGGGCTGTACCGTCGAGATCAAGGGCTGTACCGTTGTGACCAAGGGTCGTATACCGTCGAGATCCAAGGGCTGTACTGTCGAGATCAAGGACAGTACCGTCGAGATCAAGGGCTGTACTGTCGAGATCAAGGACCGTACCGTCGAGATCAAGGGCTGTACCGTCGAGATCAAGGGCTGTACCATTGTGACCAAGGGCCGCATACCGTCGAGATCCAAGGGCCGTACCGTCGTGCTTAAGGGTCGCACTGATGCTTTTAAGGGCTGTACCGATGTGCTCAAGGGCCGCACCGTCTAGCACCCAGGAAAGCCGTGCCGAAGCGTTCAAAGGGCCTAACCATCATGTCCATTGGATTGATCGTACCTTCAGACGAAGATAAGGAGAAACAAGACGGAATATCGTTTATCATCTCGTGTTCGGGGGGTAAGAAAAATACCCCCTTTTCCCCTCCTCCTCATTTCTCCTGGGGTATCTCTCCCGCCAGGGACATGATTGGGATCGACAACCATTATACAAAGAGGATTTACTACGGCTTGTTATTTCTCTGGTGTCCCTCTGCGTACCCAAGCGGGACCCCACGCTCGAGGGGTGAGGGAAGGGCCCAGAGCGGCTCGCCACCACTCCGACGCCCAAGTGGTGGTGACCTGACCTCCCTCGTCCCTGCTGGAACAAAGCACTCGTGGTGGTGCCACAAGAGGAGGATGTTAATCCTCGAGGTGGTGCCACAAGAGGAGGGTGTTAATCCTCGTGGTGGTGCCACAAGAAGAGGATGTTAATCCTCGAGGTGGTGCCACAAGAGGAGGATGTTAATCCTCGAGGTGGTGCCACAAGAGGAGGATGTTAATCCTCGAGGTGGTGCCACAAGAGGAAGATGTTAATCCTCGTGTTGGTGCCACAAGAAGAGGATGTTAATCCTCGTGGTGGTGCCAAAAAAGGAGGATGTTAATCCTCGAGGTGATGCCACAAGAAGAGGATGTTAATCCTCGTGATGTTGTAACAAGAGGAGGATGTTAATCCTCGAGGTGGTGCCACAAGAGGAAGATGTTAATCCTCGAGGTGGTGCCACAAGAGGAGGATGTTAATCCTCGTGGTGGTGCCACAAGAGGAAGATGTTAATCCTCGAGGTGGTGCCACAAGAGGAGGATGTTAATCCTCGTGGTGGTGCCACAAGAGGGGGATGTTAATCCTCGAGGTGGTGCCACAAGAGGAGGATGTTAATCCTCGTGTTGGTGCCACAAGAGGAGGATGTTAATCACCATAATCTCTCATGTTTCAATAGATTAAGAAAAAGTCTTATGACGACATTTTGAACACAATGATTATCACTTTACGTACTATGAACACTGGCGACAGTTCATTAGCACACGTCATTGACAGCTGCTCTCTCTCTCTCTCTCTCTCTCTCTCTCTCTCTCTCTCTCTCTCTCTCTCTCTCTCTCTCTCTCTCTCTCTCTCTCTCTCTCTCTCTCTCTCCCACTTCCTTTCCCATTGGCAACAGTTCCGTCAACACACGAGCACGGCTCCTAACAATTACCCTTCGTGCCTTTGCTCTCGTCACTCGCTCTCATAACAGGTCTTAATCACAGGCTACGCGAGGAGTTACGTGCCTGTAACGCCGACAGTAATTGTTCCACATGTATAGTGTGTCGTATGTCTGTATGTCTCCGGCAACACCAAATTAATGTCACTTTCGTATGGTAATTTCGAGGTAATCGGTGAACGATCATGCGAAAGAGTTGTTCGAGGAGAAAAAAAAGGATGTACAAATGAGCACAAGTCTGTATGTAAATGGAGAGCGGGTGTACAGACAGATGTACTAACGCTCACGAACATATTATGAGACTGTGGCTCACAAAGATGAGAAAATGCTGATTTAACTGCTTAACTGAGTCACGGACAGACAGGCACACACACACACACACATGTATGAAACCACTAGGGCCCCCGGCCCCGTCTACGGGATGTGTACAGCTTGGAAGCTGCGCTCGACGCTGTAGAAGGGTAAGGCGGGTTCTCTTCTACGCTAGGAAGGTCGTTGACTAGCCTTGTGCTCCCGTCCGTCCGCTTGCGACGATGTAACATCCTTGTCGAAGATAACCTTCCGCTCGTGCAGGCAGAGTCCGGGAACACCTCTCTCCATATCTCTCTGTATAATTTCTGGATGGTTCCTCCCCCCAAAATCCTCTTATTCTTCCGCCGTGTGTTCTTTGAGCGCCTGTAAGTTGTCGATGTTTCGTCCCTCGTCCGCTAGGACGAGTTTAGAGATGACTCCGTGCTCCCGTTGTTGTTGCTGCTGTTATGCAAGAGGATCGCCTCTGAACGAGGTGGTGGGAGATGCTAGAGCTGAGGGTGGGAGGGGAGGGAGGAAGAGGAAAAGATGTGCCAAAGAAGGGGGATTGTAAGAACGAGGCAAAAAACACATAAAGGGAGTACCTAGGTTTTTTAAACCCATATGGTGCGTGTTGGTGTTTATTTTGTTAGGATGAGAGTGTAGTGTGTGTGTGTGTGTGTGTGTGTGTGTGTGTGTGTGTGTGTGTAAGTAACGCTGTGTTTTAAGATTCATTCAGGCTACGTGATTTGGAAAGAGGGAACACCTTACGTCTCTCGCCATCCCGTCACACCCTGACGCTAACGAACCCCGTGTCTCCAGACGTAGGTTGTCCTGTAGGGTCTCACCTCGAGTTGGTTTGTCAAATGGGAGGTCGTCAGTGCCTTGCTGTAAGTGTGGGCTAATGTGGGGTACGAATGCACACACGAGGGTAGGCTAACAAACCAAGCATACTCAGGCTATGAGGTATATATATATGTGAGTATATAGTATACTATAACACACACACAGTTGAAAATGGAACACAAAATCACTCTTAGAGGACGAAACTCTCACATTTGCGATGGCTTTTCCCCACATATCTCAAGATGACACAAAGAAATAGATTATTACAACCACATAATGCAATAGACGCACTTAGAAATTGAACAAGTAATTCACGCATAGACGTCGAAACACGCATAGAATCGTGTCTGTTTACTCATGTGATCAACGAATTTGTTCGTTACTTTTTCTCAGGAGTTTATCTATTGCTCATGTGATCAACGAGTGTGTCTACTATTCGTGTGAGCAACGAGTTTGTGTATTACCACTAATCAACGAGTTTGTCTGTTATTCATGTGATCAACGAGTTTGTCTAGTACTCATGTGATCAGCGAGTTTGTTTATTAGTCATGCGATCAACGAGTTTGTCTATTACTCATGCGATGAATGGGCTATTCTCATACTCATATGATCAACGCGTTCACAACCTCCACGTTGCCAGGAGAGTTCGTAAATAACACACAACTGTCCTCGAACGGGTATTGGTTGTGGGTGAAGGCCATGGGTTACGACAATATCCATGGCCTTCATGTCCTCCTGGTGTACTGCGAGCTTAGGTCGACCACTGTAACACTGGCTTGTGTGTAGATCTTGTGTTGCTGGAGTTTATCGGTCGTGGAAACCCTCCTTTATGTATTGCAAACTGAGTGAAAATAGGTTTACAGTAGAAGTGTAGATCCTCTGGGTTGGGTTCGACACCTCTTTCACAGTCGGGAGTTAGTGGGATCTTAACTCCCTTCAGAAGATCCTCATCCACAATGTGGAATCTAACTCACTTCAGCAGATCCTCATCCACAATGTGGAATCTAACTCACTTCAGCAGATCCTTATCCACACTGTGGAATTTAACTGCCTTAAGAAGATCCTCATCCACACTCTGGGATCTAACTCACTTCAGCAGATCCTTATCCACAGTGTGGAATCGAAATCCCTTCAGCAGATCCTCATCTGCACTGGATATTCTGACAAAGAGATGGACAGGGAGACTCGTTTTTGACTGAAGCCTCTTTAGCGAGATGGGTTGTGATGCACAAAGGGGAGTTTTGTGTCGTGTGTTCTTTGTCTCCAACAATGTTTCGTGCCACGTGTTCTTTGTCTCCGGCAGTGTCTCGTGCCGAATGTTCTCTGTCACACAGTGTCTCCTGCCGAGTGTTCTCTGTCACACAGTGTCTCGTGGCGAGTGTTCTCTGTCACACAGTGTCTCGTGCCGAGTGTTCTCTGTCACACAGTGTCTCGTGCCGAGTGTTCTCTGTCACACAGAGTCTCCTGCCGAGTGTTCTCTGTCACACAGTGTCTCGTGCCGAATGTTCTCTGTCACAAAGTGTCTCGTGCCGAGTGTTCTCTGTCACATAGTATCTCCTGCCGAGTGTTCTCTGTCACACAGTGTCTCGTGCCGAGTGTTCTCTGTCACACAGTGTCTCGTGCCGAGTGTTCTCTGTCACACAGTGTCTCGTGCCGAGTGTTCTCTGTCACACAGAGTCTCGTGCCGAGTGTTCTATGTCATACAGTGTCTCGTGTCGAGTGTTCTCTGTCACACAGTGTCTCGTGCCGAGTGTTCTCTGTCACACAGTGTCTCGTGTCGAGTGTTCTCTGTCACACAGTGTCTCGTGTCATGAGTGTTCTGTCTCCAACCGACGAAATATACACACATCAAACACTTGCACACTACCAGTACAAAAACAGAGTAGCAAGTATACACAAGCAAAGAAACAAACACATAACAAACAACATCTGTTGCAACAAACACACATAAACAAAGTTGTAAATAGAAAACAAAAATCACATAAGCAACGAAAGAAACACTTTTGAAATGATACGCTCACACAAACACAAACACAGAGTAACCACACAAGTACATAGTAACACACACACACACACACACACACACACACACACACACACACACACAAAGCTTCACACAGACGAAGTACCTAAAGTTGATTGCTACTCTTGTCCTCAACTCTTCTCTGACTCAACCTCACTCAGTTGGGTCATAGGAGGAAAAAATAGATATAGCAGAACAGATTGATAATTTCACACGCCATATTGCGATATATGCTATATATCATAGTATACGATATGTTCTATTTCTCAAAGACATCTCGAGTAATATACGAAAGCTCGGCGTGTCTCTGTGTGTCTGTTTCCCGTGGGTTTATATGGTTTTAAGCCCCACGGAATCATATAGTGGTTATTTGAACGTAGTATTTTAGCTTTGCATTGCGCTGTTCGCGGGGTCTGATGCGTATATCTCCCTTCCTGTCTCAGTAACTTTACTTGTTCGTTGGGTCAATAGACGTATGTTCTTGCTTGGCGGGAAGTCTTTTCTTTCTTTGATGACCACGAGGGTAAATACAAGCTTTGCGCTCGAGGCAGACGATTGACGGAATCCGATCGTGTTCAGCGATACCGCATAGTCCTTGCGTACGATGATGGTACGATACCCATGGGACACCACACGTGAGGTGGACTGCTCATATGAGAGAGAGAGAGAGAGAGAGAGAGAGAGAGAGAGAGAGAGAGAGAGAGAGAGAGAGAGAGAGAGAGAGAGAGAGAGAGAGAGGTGCATGGAAAAAAAAATAGGGGGAGGTTGGTTGGTAGGGGAGATATGGGATGGCGGGGGAGTTAATAAGGTGGAAAGCTTTCGAATCCAGTCTGGTGAAGAGAGTCGAGTGTGGGGAGAGGTTGGAGGGGGGTTGAGGGGGCGTTGGAACAGTCTTACCTCAGAGACACGGGCAGTGCTCAGCACTGGGTCGAGTGAGGGAGGACCCCCATGCAGATACGGTGAGGAAGCTAAGTGGTGTTGGAGCCTGACATGGTCTCCTCCTATCATACTGATGACAGAGGGGTTCCCCTGACACAGACGAGGCTCTAGTTGGAGCCTGTCACCTCCTCTCTCTCATAAGAGCGACAGAGCCCCTTGAGACAGAGATTTGGGTCTGGAGCCTGTCACCTCCCTTCTCATAATGGCAACATAACCTCTGTGAGACAGAGATTTGGGTCTGGAGCCTGTCACCTCCTCTCTCTCATAAGAGCGACAGAATCCCTGTGAGACAGACTAGGGTCCTTGAGCCTGCCACCTCCTCTCTCTCTCTCATAAGAGGCGACAGAACCTTGTGACACAGACTTAGGCTTTAGCGGAGGCTGCCACTCGTTCCTTCGCGTTGCAGAGAGAGAGAGAGAGAGAGAGAGAGAGAGAGAGAGAGAGAGAGAGAGAGAGAGAGAGGTGGTGTGAGGCAGGGACCTGCAGCACTTAACCTCAGGTCGTCGCAGGTCATCAGCCGAAGGTGAAGTCCCCCGGAGCCACACAGGGGTGTGTGCGCTTCCCCCTGGCCCTCGTAATGCTTCTAACTTAGACCCTGACGGAATTAGCAAGACGGGTAATTGCTTTTCTGCTGGGCACAATGCAATAGCTGTGCGTCCCCCTGGCAGTGTGTGGGATCCTTTCTGCTTGACCCCGGTGCCTTCAGGCAATAGGGAAAGGCCTGGGCCATTTCTTTGACTTAATGCCTAATGTTGGTGGTTGTATAGCCTACTTTACCCACCCACTCCACGCCAGGCACAGGGTCACCCGTCCAAGCGCTGACCAGACCCACCGTTGTTTAACTTCTCTGATCGTGTGAGACATTACGTTTAACGGTGATGGTAACCTATAGACGGCGTGGTTACTTCCGTCGTAATGGCTCTCATTGCTACTATTCGATACCCGGCTGTTACATTACACACACACACACACACATTATATATATATATATATATATATATATATATATATATATATATATATATATATATATATATATATATATATATATATAAATATGTATATATATATATTGCTTGATCCCCCTGTTGTAACAATGCCCTGGGCACCGTCAAATCCGTAACCTTGAGCTAGGAATATTCCCGACGGCAGTGCATGTTAGAGAATATCTTTTTCTGTTTTCTAACAGTTTATTGTATACAGCGTTAGAGGACCAGACAGACAGAGAGGAAGTGAGACGGGGAGACAGGCAGACAGAGGGACGGTCAGACAGATAGGCAATTGAAGGTAGATAGATAGATAGACAGATAGAGATAGATAGATAGATAGATAGATAGATAGATAGAGAGAGAGAGAGAGAGAGAGAGAGAGAGAGAGAGAGAGAGAGAGAGAGAGAGAGAGAGAGAGAGAGAACGACACCAAGGGGCGTAAGCTGTACCCCCCGAAAACAGCTCTGGGTTATGCTCCTCGTATATGTGTGTCTTCCTCGTTTTACAGAAGGCAAGGAAACTCGAATAGGTGCGAGATATATTGTGATGGCTGTCCTCTCTCTCTCTCTCTCTCTCTCTCTCTCTCTCTCTCTCTCTCTCTCTCTCTCTCTCTCTCTCTCTCTCTCTCTCTCATGTCGACGCTGTCATTCTTTTCTTTTCCCCCTTCCTTCCTCACACCCACAAATGTCATATTAACCACCCCAAATCCCTTTTGGCCTCTAGACACCAGTCGTCCAATGGATGGGGGTCGTGGTTCCCACTTTGAGGAAAAGGGTCGTATGTTTTTCACTTTAGAAACTGATTTTTTTTTTCATTTTTCACTCCTCGTTGGCGAACAGCATTAGCCCAGAGGCCTCTCTCAGGTGATATACAGACCATAGCCTTTGTTCAGTACTTGGGAGTAGAATGGTACAGTCCTTGAGCATGTCTTTTGCGACACATGGGGAGGATGGTACGACCCTTGGCGGACGATGGTACGACCCTTGGGGGACGCTGGTACGACCCTTGAGGACGCTGGTACGACCTTTGGGGGACGATGGTACGACCCTTGAGGACGTTGGTACGACCTTTGGGGGACGATGATACGACCCTTGGGGGACGATGGTACGACCCTTGGGGGACGATGGCACGACCATTGTGGACGATGGTACGACCCTTAGTTACGACCGGACGATCCTTGAAGACGATGGCACGAGTTTTGAAC
>NC_092264.1:3324623-3417123 GCF_036320965.1 Panulirus ornatus
ACCCACTGTAACGATGGTGTATGACGCCCTTCAATGAATGACCAGCTAGAGTCATTCAAGATGGGGGTGTTTTGAGGGGGCCGTGTGTTTACTGCCATCCGTGTCCCGAGAGCAGATACGGTTACCATGATGGTGGCTGGTGGTGGTCCCCCATCACCAGCGGGCGCCACAGTGGTCGTGGTGGTCCGTGGTATCAGACACCAAGACGATGGTCCGTGTCAGTGCGCGGTCGCCAGTGCGAAGCAGGAGGCTTGAGGGAACTGTGTGGTGGACATGGGCAGCATCAGCAACACCAGCTCCTCTCCTCCTATACCACCCTCTCACTGTCGTAATAACATCGAGGGGAAAAGTTCACACCGAAGACCATTTTAAAACGTGGAATATTTTTTTTTTTCTTCCTTCCTCTTCCTCACCACATTCTTCGTCCAACGAAATTTTTGGCTCTATTTTTTTTTTTTTCCTCCTCCGCCAAACTTCGAAAATATCTGTTCAGACTCCGCGGGTCGTGGAGGTCATTTCCCAGCGCGATGTAATGTTACGGTTATTTGCCTTTGAACGTCTCCTGCGCATCGGAAGTTCGGCATTAGTCCACCAGACGTTCCCGGATGAGGCGTGAGCGAGATTGTGTGTGTGTGTGTGTGTGTGTGTGTGTGTGTGTGAGAGAGAGAGAGAGAGAGAGAGAGAGAGAGAGAGAGAGAGAGAGAGAGAGAGTGGATGAGGTGGAAGATTAGTCTCCTGTGCTTATAGATATACTGTCATTATATATATATATATATATATATATATATATATATATATATATATATATATATATATATATATATATTATCCCTGGGGATAGGGGAGAAAGAATACTTCCCACGTATTCCCTGCGTGTCGTAGAAGGCGACTAAAAGGGAAGGGAGCGGGGGGCTGGAAATCCTCCCCTCTCTTTTTTTTTTTTTTCTTTTTTTTAATTTTCCAAAAGAAGGAACAGAGAAGAGGGCCAGGTGAGGATATTTCCTCAGAGGCCCAGTCCTCTGTTCTTAACGCTACCTCGCTGTCGCGGGAGATGGCGGATGGTATGAAAAAAATGAATATATATATATATATATATTCCTTTCTTATCCAGAGGGAAATGAAACACGATAAGTTCCCAAGTGCACTTTCGCGAAGTGATCACATCATCAGCGGTGATACAAGATGGAAATAAAACATATAGAATGAGTTATAAACAAAATACAATACCTCCCAGATATGTAATAAAGTCCGTGTTACGTTCAGCGTACTTCCCGAAGTGACGTGATTCACAAGGGGAATTTTGGTCACCAGGACCCGAAGCGTAGTGGCAAGTATGAGAGCATTTGATAAAGAAAGATAAGAATAGATTTTAAAAGGGAGGGGAAATTGCTTATATATATATATATATATATATATATAGTGGGAGGAAATGGTCAGTTGGAGTACTACGATGGGAGGCGAAGCTGCTGTTTATACGTTCCTTTGTGGACATGGTAACGCGGTCGACTCTCCTGACGTCTATAGTGAGATGAATCTGACTTACTAATGTCTGCTGCTGACTAGTCTCTCTCTCTCTCTCTCTCTCTCTCTCTCTCTCTCTCTCTCTCTCTCTCTCTCTCTCTCTCTCTCTCTCTCTCTCTCTCCCCCTCTTCTCTTCTCCTCTCTTCTCTTTCCCTCGCAATCTACGTTCTTCATGTCTCCCAACATGCACCTTTTTAACCCTCAACCACATTCCTACCCCCCATTTGAACCTCTATACCATCCTCTCTCTCTCTCTCTCTCTCTCTCTCTCTCTCTCTCTCTCTCTCTCTCTCTCTCTCTCTCTCTCTCTCTCTCTCTCTCTCTCTCTCTCTCTCTCATCATCCACTTTTTTCCTCCCAGCGTCGCCTCTTTCCCTCATATATCTCTATCTCCTCACCTGCAAGTCTCTGTCTCCCTCCAGATTATGAGAGAGACCAGGGCCCTCCATCAAGTAGGCGAGCGAGCGCCTCATTCTGGGAGAGATGCACCACTGTTGGGGCTTAGTGTCCACGCACTACCACCTCAGCTGAGGGAGGAAGCACACACACACACACACACACACACACACACACACACACGCACACACACACACACACACACACACAGTTCTTGCCTCAAGCACTTCACCCCGCAACACGCAAGAGCATTATTCTCCTCCTCTGTTCTTCATCTCTTACTGTCGTCCGCTAATATACCTTCTCTTGCCTGTATCCCCTCTATATTTTCCACGCCATCCTCCCATTGCATAAGGCCAAGAGGGGAAACTTTTTAAAAGCTAAGGGATGTCTGCGTCTCCTCATCTCTGTCGCCCATTAAGGTCTTCGCTGACTAAGTTTCCGTTCTGTCTATAGGGACAATCCCTGGCGAGTCTTCCTGCCAGACAATAAGCCTTCTATAAGCCAACGTAAATACCCGAGCAGCCTTTTATGGTCGCTGGTCATGTTCGTGTTTTAGGTTTTACGTTACAGAAAAGCATTGGGTCATGCAAGCGTTGTCACTTTCAGACGTTTATATGACTCTGATCATGCATGGGATCAGGCACATATAACAATTCAGTCTATTGATCTAATCTCATCTAATCTATCTATTCATCTATCTACCTAAGTTCCTACCTCTTTCCTTACCTTCCTGCCGTAGACTTCCCTTCTATGGGGGCTCACGCAGCGCCTGGGAATTAAGCCACGTCCACTGGACGGGACCACAGGGCAAGAAGTGTGCTGATGTTGTGTATATGTCTTTGTTAGGGTGAGCAGAGGAGAGTTTAGAAGTGTTCAGTGTCTTCAGTGTACCGTGAAGAACAGAGGATTGAGTCGTAGAGGGAAAAATCTTCACTTGGCCCCGTCCTCCGTTCCTTCTTTTGGAAAAGTAAAAACGACTCAGCTTATACACACACACACACACACACACACACACACACACACACACACACACACATGGGCTTCTGTGGTGTAGTGGTTAGCGTTACTGTCCATGAGTCAGTACGGGCTCGCATGGGTTCGATCCTGGGCGCTGCCGTCAATGCACTCGTTTTGGTCTCGTGTGTGTGTGTGTTCTACATACCTAAGCATAAGGACATGGTACAAATGTGCAAGGTTAAGAGACGGAGCAACGCCAGTGTACAACTCTCCCTTGCTCTAAGAACGATTACTTAACTTATTTACCACTGTAACTTCACCCTTGCTTAGGCACCACACCACACAACACGATCACCACAGACGTTGCACACACCACACCACAGTACAGCATGGAAACAACTCTCTACAACCCACACAACAGATACTACCCTTCCCACACCACACAACCCTCCCACAACAACACCCAATACTCTCCCCACACACCACACAACCCTTCCACAGAACAGGCAATATTCTCCCCCACACACCACACAACCCTCCCACACCACAACAGGCAATACTCTCCCCAGACACCACACAACCCTCCCACACAACACACAGTATTCTCCCCCCACACACCACACAACCCTCCCACACCACAACAGGCAATAACCTCCCCACACACCACACAACCCTCCCACACGACAGGCAATATTCTCCCCCACACACCACACAACCCTCCCACACCACAACAGGCAATATTCTCCCCCACACACCACACAACCCTCCCACACCACAACAGGCAATATTCTCCCCCACACACCACACAACCCTCACACACAACAGGCAGTGAAGGAAGACACTGGAGTCTCAGACCGGCCCCAAACTTTCGCCACAACTCCCTAGATTAAATCAAATACTCGTACGTTGCTGCCAAACGCCGCTAAGTCTTGAGTAAATCACTAGTTTGTAGGCTGAAGCTAAGGCTTCCTTGCATCGGCAAAACGTACTTTCCGATATATTTCGTTCCTCTGGTAACGAAACTGGTGCGGTGAAGGGGGGCTTCTTTCCAATATATTTTCCCGCGTCATTGCGAACCTCTGGATCATACAGATGGATACAGACCGCCCGCAAATGAATCTTGAAGCTCTCGTGTCGAGGGGGAGGAGGCTCTTCACAGTGGAGAAGAGTGAGTGACGGGAGGGGATTTTTTTTTTTTTTCACAGTGGTAAAAGAGAGTCTTGCGTCCATCACGTCGAGGAGTTGAAGGAAACCCTACCTGTCCCACTGGGAAACCAAGGGAGATCTGTGTCTATCTGTTAACTGTTGATTTATGAATGATTTTTTCCCCCCCATTTCTCTCGGTGTGATTTCAGCCGGACCCCGAAGAGGCATGCTTGGTGGCCAGATGTTCGGCTGCCCGAACAACACCAGGCATCGATCTCTGTCCCTGCCTTCAAACACACACACACACACACACACACACACACACACACACACACAGCTTCCTACCACACCACCGCCTCCCTCCTCCTCCTCCTCCTCCTCCTCCTCCAGCGTCCTGGGGATGAGGAAGAGTGATGGCACAGCACACGAAGCCTCGAACTGTCTTCGAGACTTTGGGTCATCAATATACTGTGTTGGTTACTAACTTTCCAATGCCCTGTTTCTTTGGTGTCTGATCTCCTCAACCTTCGTAAACAGTAGCCAGTGCAAATGCAGGCACTTATAAATGGTAGTTATCTAGTTGTTAACTATTGTAATCATCAAAGTGATAAATGATTCGGAGTCAAACGTGGCCCATTCTCACCCAAGTCGACAAGATCGAAGCAGAGGTTCGTATCTCATAACGTTCGCAAGGAACACCTGAGATCGGCGAGAACCCCTGGCTCTCCACATGCATGGTTCCTGGGGGCAGGTAGTCGTGTTCCGGGGACTGTAGTGGTCGTCAGCATGACCTTAATGTTTTCCCCAGTTATTCCTGGCGGGACCTGGGTCCCTCTGGAACCTCTATATACCTCCCAGACTCTCTGGTCTCCTTCATGTATTTCAAGCATAACCTCTTGAGGTTCTAGACACTAACTCATGGTAGGAAATGGTCTCGCTAGATGTCGTCTATTCCAGCCATGAACTAATGTGGTTTATTCTAGTTATTCCTAGAGCATGACCTGACCTTCTCTCTACCACTAATGCTGGTGTGACCTGACCTCCACCATTATTCTATGACCTGACCTTCTCTCTTCCACTAATGCTGGTGTGACCTGACCTGCACCATTATTCCTGGCATGCGCTGACCTTTTTCGCCATTATTACTAACATGAGCTTGACCTCTCTCCACTATTATTCCTGGCATGACCTGGCCTAGTCCACAGCTCTTCCTGGCCTGACCTGACCCTTTTCCATAGCTATTCCTGACATGACCTCCTCATCTCCGATTACTGTTGGTATGATCTCTTCCTCATCAGACTCTCCCGTTCTGTGACCCTAACTAGCAACTTATTTTTCATAAAAACAAATAAAGAAATAAATTCACCTACTGCTTTCAGCATTCACGATATCTGGAGATAACTGATTGGTAAAGTGATCAAGAATTATATAAGAAAGCTCAAGAATAGAGCAACTAAATGTGAGGTTTGTATTTAACCAATGTAATTTTAAGATCCTGAAACCAGGCAGTAACTACTGATGAGCGAACGAGATTTTTTTTTTTTTCATACTAATCGCCATTTCCCGCGTTAGCGAGGTAGCGTTAAGAACAGAGGACTGGGCCTTAGAGGGAATATCCTCACCTGGCCCCCTTCTCTGTTCCTTCTTTTTGGGAAAAAAAGCAAACGAGATATGTGATATAGATAACAGTTCCTACTCTGTCGACATGTGCAGCCATTTGTCTGACCAACGGATCTAAATCCCTACTTTAAACTCGTCCGTTTGTCCATCCATCTTTAAGGTTAATCCCCCACATCTCGTGGACGTTGCACTGTCTCACGTCTGGGTTTGAAACCTTCAAGACGTGGACGCCAGAGATGGGCTTCTGGATCCGTGTGAATATTTGATTTTTTTTTTGTTATGGTATAGCTGAGGCGGCACGGGCAGCTGAGGCCCAAACCAAGGCCAGCTCGTCAACGCTATAGAGGTTGGTCGATAGAATGAGTACCTGGCATAGGCGTAAAGACATGTTATATATATATATATATATATATATATATATATATATATATATATATATATATATATATATATATATATATATAGAAGGGTAAGAGACGGGGCAACACGAGTGTAAAACTCCCTCTCCGTAACACACACACACACACACACACATTTATATACGATTGTTATCACACTTTCCTATCTGCCCTGTGCTCTGGGTGCGTTCGACCCTCATCAAACAGGTTGTCATTTAAATGTGAGCAGCGGTACTCTTTATCCGGTGGGCTTTTGAAACCAGGAGGGTTTACGAAGAGGAGGGAATCAAGTGGGCTGTAGTAAGGGTGGAGCATGACTGACCCCCTTGGGTGTGTGGATGCGTGCGTGATGCTTCCATTAGCTGGCTTGAAGGTGGTGCTCTCTCTCTCTCTCTCTCTCTCTCTCTCTCTCTCTCTCTCTCTCTCTCTCTCTCTCTCTCTCTCTCTCTCTCTCTCTCTCTCTCTCTCTCTCTCTCTCGTCCTCTCGGTCTTTATCTTCCCCTAGGTCACCATCCATCTCGAGTCAAACACACACACACACACACACACACACACACACATACACATACACACACACACACACACACACACACACACACACACACACATACACACACACATACACACACACACCGGCTTTTTATAACCTAGATTGGCGAGCTGGCGTCCCCTAAATTCTGACAGATACAGAAATTGTCACATTTGGAGTTTAATGCTGCTAACGTGTGGCATCATGAATGTGTGGCATCATGAATGTGTGGCATCATAAATGTGTGGCATCATGCATGTGTGGCATCATAAATGTGTGGCATCATGAATGTGTGGCATCATAAATGTGTGGCATCATGAATGTGTGGCATCATGAATGTGTGGCATCATAAATGTGTGGCATCATGAATGTGTGGCATCATGAATGTGTGGCATCATGAATGTGTGGCATCATAAATGTGTGGCATCATGAATGTGTGGCATCATGAAATACCACAGCATGTGTCTGTTTCGCGAGAGTATGAGAACATATGATCATCAAGGTTGAAATTCACTTCAATCCGGATGTAGAAAAGGGATAGAAATGACGATTTCAAATGATTTTTCCTTAGATACGTAGTGTTCTTTTTTTTTTCTCCCTCTCTCTCTCTTTCTTTCATTTGGTAATGAAGGTCCAGGCCAGTATTTATGTTCCTGTTGGCAAGCCTGGCTCACATTTTCCTCAGCCACTGTGTCGACAGCTGACGCCGAATTTCGCGGGCGCTCAACCGTTATTACTCTCGCTCGGCCAATACTTTGTCGTCAGCAGTTTTAAATGTTCAGCTTTACATATAGGTAGTCGTCTGTTTACACTTGCCATATGTAGTCTACTGTTTACACTTTACATGTAGGTAGTTGCAGTTTACACTTGACATAAGATCATTTATACTTACGCCTGTTTAATAGTGGGTACCTACCACTTACTACTATCCACCTACATACTACTGCTAATACTACAGCTACCACTACTTCTACAGTTAGATAAACTGTGTTTATGATTTGTTCACGATAGCTACATTTAAACGATATTAGACATGATATCTTGTCAAAATTTCCATGTAAACCCGTATACGCTTTTGTGTGTGTGTGTATATATATATATATATATATATACATATATATATATATATATATATATATATATATATATATATATATATATATATATATATATATATTTATATATATATATATATATATATATATATATGTATGTAAAAATTTTCAACGTGGACAGAGTATTCGCGATGCATGTTAACCGATTTTTGTCACTGCTTTACGTGAATATGGAGCCGAGTCCGGGTGAAATTATACATTGAATTTTCGTACTCTCATCATCAAAAAACTGTGAGTCAGGCGAGTGTTGATGTGAGTAAAGAGAAGCATATTTTTTCCCCCGCCTGCGTCGTAGGCTCCAGTATCATCTTAGCTTACGAAGAGTCCAGGTTACTTCAGCAGGCACCATCGCCTCGTTCTCTGTAGCTGGGAATAACTCGTGTATTCTGAGGAATCCATTTCATCGAGGAGGTTGTTTTTTTACATTTTCTTTGAAACGGATTTCCATTTTATATTCTTGCCGGTGGCTGGTCTGGCCGAGGCACGTCTAAAGTCATCTGGTTGAGTTGTTCTGGTGAGGTATTGCCCCTCGGGCTGGCCAGCGATCCTTCTTTACTGTTCCCCTCGACTCCCGACGCCCGGGAATAGATGTTTCAATACTGCATGCAGCATGGGCAAGCTGCAGGACTGGTCGACGAGGCTACCAGGAAGGCCCTGCTGCAGGACTGGTCGACGAGGCATCCAGGAAGGTCCTTCGGCAGGCCTTTTCGAGGAGGCATCCAGGAAGGTCCTTCAGTAGGACTGGTCGAGGAGGCTACCAGGACGGCTCCTCTGCAGGACTGGTCGAGGAGGCATCCAGGAAGGCCCTTCTGCAGGACTGGTCCAGAAGGCACCCACGAAGGTCCTTCTGCAGGACTGGTCGAGGAGGCTACCAGGAAGGCCTCTCTGCAGGACTGGTCGAGGAGGCATCCAGGAAGGTCCTTCGGCAGGCCTGGTCGAAAAGACACCCACAAAGGTCCTTCTGCAGGCCTGGTCGAGTTGGCACCCGCGAAGGTCCTTCTGCAGGACTGGTCGAGGAGGCTACCGGGAAGGCTTTGCTCCCGGACTGGTCGAAGGAAGTATCCAGGAAGGCACGCCAGCCTCTCATCGCCGCCGTTGCCCTCACTCCTTCCCTGTGGTCGGTACGTAACTCCTCGTGTACCATCATCATGACGGTACCACAATGTATGGTGTACCATTATCCTGACCCGTACCACAATGTATGGTGTACCATCATGACGGTACGACAGTGTATGGTGTACCATCGGACATTTTCAGCATCCTCGTCTCGAGTCATACTTATTTTCTATTCGCCCATGAGCTATCAGATCATCCCTACGTCTTCCTTCAACTCGGACCCTCCGTCTGTACCGAGATCTGCGACCTCAGTCGTATGTCCGAGGTCTGCGGCCTCAGTCGTATGTCCGAGATCTGCGACCTCAGTCGTATGTCTAAATTTCCTCCTAGGGAACTTTTCGCCGACTAGGGGTTGCCGAGCGCGCCAGCCGAGGGTGGGTTCCGTCACTCCCTGACGCCGCTGATTGACCATTCCCTCTGCGGCCTGACCATCTGTTCCTATTTGCCTGGCCCTGTTGAGCCGCCCACACGTCCAGACATACACCACTCAGGAGTCTAGTCTTAGTCTAGTCAGCCAGACAGACAGAAACGTGTAGCTCCTCGCCTGGTTCATCCTGAAAGATGTGTTCAGGATGACTTCAGCCTTGCTGGACTCTCTCAGGGTAGCTACTGGCACCAGGGTGTGGGGGGGAGACCTGATTCTACCTCTACACGACCCTGAGATATGATGGCCAGGGTTTTTCGACCTGACCCCTTAAGGGGCGCGGGTTAAAGGCTAAGCCGACGTGCCCAAGGGGTCGTACCGTCTTCCTCGAGAGATGTTCTGCGCATGACCAAGGGCTGGACTGTCGTGCTGGAGGGCTGTGCCTTCGTACTCAAGGGTTGTACCGTCGTATTCGAAGGATGTACCGTCGTACTCAAGGATTGTACCATCGTATTTAAGGCTTGTACCATCGAACTCAAGGGTTGTACCGTCATACTCGAGGGATGTACCGTCGTACTCAAGGATTGTACCGTCGTATTCAAGGATTGTACCATCGAACTCAAGGGTTGTACCGTCGTACTCGAGGGATATACCGTCGTATTCAAGAGTTGTACCGTCGTACTGAAGTTGACTTTCCATTTTCTCTTGCGTATGGCCCAGTCGTGAAAGACCCTGTGGGAAATAAGAGAAAACGATGGCGATCCGAAGGGTACTTCTCACAACATATAAAATGGTGGTGGTGATACACTCTCCTGCCGCTATGATGTGTCATAATCCCCAGCGATGAACGCGTTTATGGTCTTCTTTATTAGAGAGAGAGAGAGAGAGAGAGAGAGAGAGAGAGAGAGAGAGAGAGAGAGAGAGAGAGAGAGAGAGAGAGAGAGAGAGAGAGAGAGAGAGAGAGACGGTGCTGCAGAATGGGCGCATCACAAAGTCTATCAAAATCCTTCTAAACACCACAACTTGCTGTGGTTCATAGCTCACACCAGAGCTGGCATGATGCATCACGTCACGCTTCCACTCCAGTTGTACAACGCATTTCCAATAATCTCCTGACAGCAGCTACGAGAGCCTGAGCCAACAGACAGATTGGCAGGAGTAAATGAAAAGATGAAATTAATTGTAAAAAAAAAATCGATCGGAAAAAAATTGGAAAATTCCTCTGAGTGTCATGGTGACATGAGCAGCGCCAAACGCCTGTGTGAGAAGAATGAAAATATTGTTTAGAGAGCTCACAAAAGCTCACAAGAGCTCACAAAGCCACACCTCCACCTAAACTCGCCCATATACGCTCACGGGCACGCACCACATCTCACCCGTGCCAGTAGTGGCACGGGTGAGAAATGGGGTTGTCACTGACAAGAGCCCATGCCAGGGGATGGACATGGAGACGAATCTTAGACATATTCAGAGGTTCCGCTCTGCCCTCACCCACCATCCATGCATGAGAGGTTGAACGGGACTCTGCCCTCACCCACCATCCATGCATGAGAGGTTGAACGAGGCTCAGCCCTCACCCACCATCCATGCATGAGAGGTTGAACGGGACTCTGCCCTCACCCACCATCCATGCATGAGAGGTTGAACGGGACTCTGCCCTCACCCACCATCCATGCATGAGAGGTTGAACGAGGCTCAGCCCTCACCCACCATCCATGCATGAGAGGTTGAACGGGACTCAGCCCTCACCCACCATCCATGCATGAGAGGTTGAACGGGACTCTGCCCTCACCCACCATCCATGCATGAGATGTTGAACACTAACATACGAATCTTTGGGAACAGATTCGAGAGGGCTTTTTCCAGGCGGTAGAACACACACACACACTGTCTTTACTCCACAAACATCTTTATACAAGACAGTATCGCCAGAGGGGGCCAGGAGCGATCCATGATATACAGGATGAGGAACAGCAGTCTTGCTGGATAACAGACCAGTGTCTTGCAGTCGTTGCTGTGTACGGAGGGTCAAGTTGAAACATCAGTGGAGGGGACAGCTGGAGCGAAGACGTCTGATTCCTGAGCACAGTGCAAGGGCCAGAGAGGCCATTGTTATTGAAGTACCATTTTGTCTAGTGTGTGTGTGTGTGTGTGTGTGTGTGTGTGTGTGTGTGTGTGTGTGTGTGTGTGTGTGATTGCTTATCTATCGCTATAGAGACACAAGAACATAACGAACTTCTTTGTAATCTCCTCATACAATTTGTAGCAGTAGTTGCGAGTAGAGGCGAAGGCATCCATGGAATGAGGAAGTGGAAAAAAGGGTAAAGGTTAAAGAGACTGGGAGCCCACGCCAGCGTGTGTATATATCCCACAACTGATGAATGAATTAGTGCCCAGTATTAGAAAATAACACACACCTACACACACACACACACACCTAGACACACACACACACACACACACACACACACACACACACACACACACACACACACACACACATATTAGCAAAATTCTCTGTTGTCTTCTTTGGCACTAGGGAAATGATCTCACATGGGCCACATCTTAGGCAGAATAGGTACATTATCAACCTGAGCCTCTCCTACATCTCTCTCGGGCGAGTTGTTAATCTTGATTAACATGTTTGCTTAATCACGTGTTCTCGTTTAACTTGATACAGGAAGAGGGGGGGCCCATAAGACACACACAAACACACACACACACACACACACCAGCTACAAGATACGATTAAAAAGACTACATTTTATAGTTCTCAATATTGCAGTAGTCTTTAGGTCCATGAAAGGACGCTTGTAAGTGTGTAAATAGAATAGAATAGAATAGAATAATATAGAATAGGATAGGATAAAATAGAATAGATTTCTTTGCTCAGACGTTTACAAAAAGTATGGTGTGTGTGTGTGTGTGTGTGTGTGTGTGTGTGTGTGTGTGGAGAGAGAGGGTTACGGGATTGGGAATATGGGGTTGGGTGGAGGGGGTAGGAGACGATGGCACTATCCTCCCATCTGTCCTCTCCTTCCCGAGTCATAACGTCCCTCGCTGAGGGCATTATAAAGGGAGTTACGACCATCTTGATGGAGCGATTCTTTCTATATTTCTCTGGGTGTCTCCAGTAAACAGTGGACAGGAGTTGATCCTACTGTATTCGTGGCTGATGTATTACTGTATTACTGTGTGATACTGTATTTCTCTATGTTGTGTTGCTGTATTTATACATGATGCATTACAGTTTTTGTATAGTGTGTTGCTGTATTCACGTCTAACGTATTACTGTGCTAACAAGTACTGTATTACTGTATTCATATGTGATATATATACTGTATAGATCTATATTCTATCGCAGTTGCCTGATATTTCTCACATGTGGGTGAAAATGTTCAGGAAGAGATCCATGAATTTCAGTTTGGCGTGGGCAGTGGCATTTAAAACCTCTCCAGACTTTAAATGCCTTATGACTGGCTCAGGGGAACGAGGTGTGAATATGAAGACTCATTCCACCCGACATTAGATGGCCGTCTTATACACACAGCCTTTGGAAGTAATTAAACAACTGGAATTGTATTTGCAGTGTGGAGGAAAATAGAATTCTTGTATATTCTTCTGTACTATACGAGCAATATGGGTTCGAATCCTGTCGTTGGAGGGGCGTGTATGTCTTATATAAGTGCGTTTTCATTGCAGTATGTACATATATATATGTTAAAACAAAATTTAAAGCATTCAGTTTGCGTCCAGCTTAGGATAGATAGATAGGTTTGTGTGTGTGTGTGTGTGTGTGTGTGTGTGTGTGTGTGTGTGTGTGTGTGTGTGTGTTCGAAACAAAAGAGTGGTCTCTCCCTATTTGCATCGTTTGCAAAAACTTCCTCACAGAGAGAAAACGAAGCTGTGCCAATCGTTTTTCTAGGGAGATGTTGACGATGGACTGGCATGGTTTACAGACAGTGGACCATGTGTGATATGATGTTGTGGTATGAACCAGAAAATCAGTAAAGCAACTTTAGTTTCGTGTCGTTGAATGCAATTTTTTTTTTCCTCAAATGGTTACCACAACGTTTTTTTAACATTATTTCCCGCAAAGTCCGTATTAACTTAAAAAGTGTATCGGAAACATGGAAATATTTACCACGGAATATATATTTATATATATATTTCTAAGTACTGTACTCGTGTATGTATTTCTAAATTAGGGTTTAGGAAAAAAATAAGCTCTTTGGGATATTTCTAGATTATCCTCGGGAAATTTGATGTATTAGCTTCGCTTGTAAGCTGAGAGTTTCCAGTAGGAAGGAAATAAGAGGCAGACTGACCCATAAAACTGGTTGTCACGCAATGTAACCGGGGTCAATGACCCTTAATATGTGCGTCGAGTATCGTCTGTCGATATAACCGAATATCGATATAATTTGAAAAAAAAGATAAAAATCAAGATTACATTTCATATTTGATTTACCAATTTTTTTTTTTTCATTTACGAAAAGTAATCAGAGGAGACTCTTTGGAAAATGCGCAGGAAATGTAATTTTTGGACTTTCTTATGGTATTAGGGAGAAGTGGTTTATAATTCTCTTTTATTTCTTGTTCGGATCTTTGCTTCATACGCATCTGATGCCTCTCTTGATTTCCTTCTTCAATTCCCGGCCAAAGGGTTCGATTTCATTTTCCAATCCTTGCCTCCTCCTCCTCCTCCTCCACGCGACTGAGGAGAGAGGAGGAGTTGGCTTCGAATAAGAGATCTGGGTCTGATTTTAGGATGAGAGGTGGTAGGTATCACGTCTCCAGGGCTGGTTAACATTTTGACCAAAGGCGACACGACCCTTAAACAGGACGGTATGACTAGGATGGGGGGGTGGCCTTTGACCTGACCCAGAAGATCAGGAGAGAAGTAACACTTCAATGCACCTCTCATTGAATTTTCAGTTGTATGCAACACAGAGATAGAAAGGCCCCCAGCATCTTATCTAGACGAAGCCTGATTTGCTAATGTCTATTGAAGCAGATGTGCGGACTTTCTTCCTTGTTTTGGTGGGGGTAGAGGACAGAGACCTGATGGGACAAATGTCCCATCTCTTAACATGTTATCTGACGATGTCCTCTTCGTCATCACATCCAAGGGTCGTACCTTCGTGCTTGGATGGTCGTGTAGTCGTTGCTCTGTGGTCGCACCCGTCGTGCTGAGTGAGTCAAGGGTCTTCACTGTGTTGTTCAAGTGGTCATACTGGTAATCCTGAAGGGTTTGATGTACTTAACGTAATACATAAGTCTGTGATTTCTACGTTGCGGCTTTTGATATAACAGAGATGAGTTTGACTGGGAGTGCGTGTGGAAGAAAATGGAGAGTTTGCATCGTGCTGTAATGCAGGTGATACTCTGCTAAATGGCAGCAGACGACAGAGGAATAGACACAACGTGAGAACGTCAAGGAACACGTCCACAGAGGTCTATGGTCAGTGGTGACTAGAGAGTGAGGATAGTGACTGATAACAGGGAGCGGAGTGTGGTATGGTGTGAAGTATGATGGTGAAAGGTTGGAGAGGGTCCAAAATTTTTGGGAATATCCGAGAACGGAAATTTTTTTCTTTCCTCTCTCTCTCTCTCTCTCTCTCTCTCTCTCTCTCTCTCTCTCTCTCTCTCTCTCTCTCTCTCTCTCTCTCTCTCTCTCTCTCTCTCTCCTCTTTTTCTTTTAGCGAAAATGGGGGCAGGAGGGTGGGTTGGGGGGGGGGGTGGGGGGTGGAAGGGACGCAGATATGCTGGAGAGTGCTCTGAGAGAGAGAGAGAGAGAGAGAGAGAGAGAGAGAGAGAGAGAGAGAGAGAGAGAGAGAGAGAGAGAGAGAGAGAGAGAAGTTGTTGTTGTTGGCCGTCGAGGGTGAGGTGAAGTTGCGAGGCGACTGAATATCCCACTGATGAATAGGTGGCCTATTCTTCCTGAAGTCCGTCTCAATATTTCATGAATGCACCGATCAGAATCGTGTCCGAATTTGCCCATCTGATCACACAGCTCCCAGGGGAAGACTGGCGACTGAGGGGAAAAATCCTCGATACAGGAATGGAATGAAAAGGACGGACGAGATGCGAGACATGTGATGGAGGCCGGGTTACAGGACGAATTCTACACCCAGACGACTTGACTCGTCTATCAGAGCCTCTTGGAGGGAGGGGGGGGGGGGCTACACACACGAACCACGAGGGTTCGAGGACGACTCCTACCTCTCCTCGAGCAAGACCTGGTCCTCCAGTCTCACTCTCAAGCTCTTATGGAATTTGATAAGAATACGTGACCAGGTTTCCATAATCTCCCATTTTTTTGTGTGGGGATTTTTTTTTTTCCCTTTCTCTTTCGATTACCATTTGGATGTGGCCATCAACTCAACCAGAGATCAAAACGCGACCATATTGTCCGTTCCTTAGTGTAGCAAGTAGTCGTCCCTCCCTTAGTGCAGTGAATAGGCCCAGATGAAGAGAAGAATGTGTTTTTTTCGTTCTATTCCTGGGAGAAACACCGCTACATATGATCTACATGATGGACATTGCCATGAATGTGCTGTTAAGAAATACGAACAGCAATTTTGTCTGTATAACGTTTTCCTAGTTCCTTTAAGATAAACAATTGGAGGAGAAGCGATCTGTTGGGGGATATTTCCCAAATGCATTTCGGTGCTGGCCGCAACATTAGCTATTTCTGTCCATACCGTGTTGCATAGGATCCGTGCAATCTGTTTGCAGTTCATTTACCGCAGTCTGCCATTATAGATGTTGAATTCCAAGTCTTCGTCTTCCACACACACACACACACACACACACACTCACGAGACAGCGAAACAATAACACTTGCGTTGACTCATCTCCTCCAGCGATCATTTCCAACAGCACCCGTCCCCACCAGCGCTCGTGTCAGGGAGCACTTCGTCTCCACAAATACTCACCACCGCCAGAACTCGTCGTCACTCGCAGCTGTCTCCTGTGGGGACTCCCTGGGTCCTCGATATACACGAATTCTCTCAGCCAAAACGATGGCCCGGAAATAGAACCAGTTTAATCCCTTAAGCACGACGGCACGAACTGTGAAGGACCACTGTGTAATAACCCCTGGGTAGGATGGTGGCTTGGCCTATTTGACCTGACCTTTAGAGGGACGAAGGCCAAGGCTATCATACCCAAGGGTTTTACCACCGTTCTCAAGGGAAACTTTCTCTCTCCTCCACGAGGAGACTGAATCATTTCACCTTGCAAGGCAGCCACTTTTCCAGAACGCACTTTGCTGCAGGGGTAAAACAGACTCTACGACGCTAGAACGGTCTAAAGTTAGCCGAACACCTGCAGACTTTCCTTTTCCAGCAGGGGAAAGCGATGAACTGCCACTTTGTCTGGATTCGTGCGTGTTATCAACGCATCCGCCAGCCCACCGGAGACCCGTGTGTGAGGGACATGATCAGGGTAGACGTATGACTCTCTGGTCTCCGTTTTCTGTTTTTCCTTCTCCTTGTCTTCCAGTCCTCCTCCTCCTCCTCCTCCTCTTCTGCCTTGTCTTCCAACACCTCTCTTGCTGTGTCTTTTCTCCTCTTCTTGTTCCTCCTCCTCCTCCTTGTCTTCTATTGTCCTCCTTGTCTTCCTCTGCCCATCTTGTTGTTCCTCGTCTCCCTTTCCCGCCATTTCTTGTCTTCCCTCCTCCTCGTCCTCCTCGTCCTCCTCCTCCTCCTCCTCCTCTTACTCCTCCTCCTCCTCGTCCTCCTCCTCCTCCTCCTCCTCCTCCGCCTTGTCTTCCCCTCCCACACCGGCAACGACTCACCTCATCCATGAAACATTTTCCATAAAGTTGTTGGTTTTAAAATTTAATTTCCTCCTCTGCCTTCGTCCGATGTTTCCGACGGAGAAGTTAGTCATTTGTCTCCGAGCAGTTTTATTTCCCAGCCAAGCAGTACAAAATATCCGGAGCGAGAGAGAGAGAGAGAGAGAGAGAGAGAGAGAGAGAGAGAGAGAGAGAGAGTTCAAAGCACGTAGAACAAAATTATTAGTTTGTGCTGGAACAAGGTGTCGAACTGGGTTACTTCGTCGAACCCAGGTTCCGTGTGTGTCGAACCCAGACACTGTGTGTCGACCCCAGGCACTTTGTCGACCCCGGGTGCTGTATCTCGTCGACGCTACCTACACCTTCACAGTACCTTTTTAAACATCACTAAGGCTATTATGCTCTATCCAGGCACCCCTTTCTTTTACCCTGAAGTAGCAGATACATTCTGAGGGTTGTAGTCAGCAGGGGTGAGAATGGCCTCACATATATATCCTCCTCCCAGAATCACACTGTTGATGTATATACTACTGTCGCCAGGGAAAGAGTCAGATATATAAAGGAAAGTACAATAAGCATTGAGGAAGATCCTTCGGAAATAAACTTAGGTTCACTGTATAATTCATCCTCTCACGACATGTACTTAAAAAAAAATTGAGGATCTGAAAGTGATATTTTTTTGTCTTCGAAAGAAATCGTATTTCCCCTGGCTTCGCGCATCATCTCCCGAGACAAATATAAATACAGACGTGATTCATCAATCTGGTCGTTTTATGTCGGGGATTACAGTGGCTCTGTGCCAGCCAGAAGCGACTGGAGGAGATGTTGTTTGCTTGAGGTCAAATTACAATTCACCATCGTTCCATTTTAAGAGAAGATGGCAGAGGTGGGGTATAGGGAGAACGTGAGGACCATCACCCACCAAAAAAAAAGGGGGGAGGAAGTGAACCTGTGGAAGTTTAGAGGTTGGAGAACCATATGAGTGACGTGTTCCCTCAGGGTTTCAAGTGGTAGGCTGAAGAGCCAAGGTGTTGTGTGATTTCTGCTGGTGTGTTACGGGGAGAGAGTTGCCTCGTCTCTTAACCTTATAGGTATATACTCTATCTACTCACGTATGTGTGTGTGTGTGTGTGTGTGTGTGTGTGTGTGTGTGTGTGTGTGTAGGGTTTCTCCAATTTGGGGCACGTGTTGAGACGACAAGAGGAGGAATTTTTATCCCAGATGCGGGTAGGAGGACGTCTGGTGCTGCAAGCCGACTCTCTCTCTCTCTCTCTCTCTCTCTCTCTCTCTCTCTCTCTCTCTCTCTCTCTCTCTCTCTCTCTCTCTCTCTCCCCTGAGGGCAGTGCTGAGGGAACCCCTTTTATAAAGCTGAGGCTTGAAGAAATTTCCTCACTGCTCGGACGCTGGTCAGAACCTGCAGTGGAATGCGGGATTATATCTACGTAATCGTAAATGATTTCACCCAGATACATATCAGATGTACAGCACAAAATATGGGTGGGAATGACCACAACAAGAGATTAATTAAATCATGATTTATAGCCTTCTTCTTGTCCATCCACTGCAATTACCGTAGGGAGGGTAAAAATTTGCATGACGTTTTGAATCAGGATTTTTAGAATCTTGGGAAAGATTCCTCACCAGCAGCTGAGGCTGGAGGCGTGCCAGCTCCTGCAAGACACACCAACAACATATGTGTCCCAGATATTGCCTAACAGCCTTTAAAAAGTCCACGATTTTTTTTTGGCTTTTTCCTTTCTCATTATGGCGGACGAAGGGAGCTTGCAGACTTATGCATTTTCAGGCTTATTCATTGCCATTGGCCATTTAAGGCTACAGCTTGTTTACGCAAAGTTACGTCAGGTCACGTTAGGTTACGTGGATGCATGACGTCAAGCACTGATCTGGTTAACGTAAGAAAGGACGTTATTATCGTCCGGTCAGCGTTAACGGGGCGAACTGGCAAGCAGTATCCGTGTCGGGTCGACGAGAATTATGTATTTTACTTCAGGCAAATACTGTCTGACGTTCGCGTCTGGCAAGAAGTGAATGTAAATGGTAAAATTAAGTTGTCTTTCAAATCAAATCGACTTAGTCAGTTCACATGTCCACCGGTAGGGGGTTATGGTCATCTTTAGTGAGTATCAAAGGAATTAACCACTTGAGCACGACGGTGTCTCTCCTTTGAGAACGAACGATGCGATCTTGTAGTACGACTGTACGATCCTGTAGCACAACGATACGACCCTTAGCACGACATTGCGACCCTTAGCACGATGATGCGACCCTTAGCACGACGATACGACCCTTACGGCACGACGATAAGACCCTTAGCACAACGATACGACCCTTAGCACGACGATACGACCCTCAGCACGACGATACGACCCTCAGCACGACGATACGACCCTTAGCCGCAACGATACGACCCTTAGCACGACGATACGACCCTTAGCACGACTTTACGACCCTTAGCACAACGATACGACCCTTAGCCATTACGTGAGGCTTGGACGTTGTCCTGGACCTTAAGGGTTAGAGTCAAATTGCCCGGTCATGACACTCAGGGCCGTACCATCGTGCTCAAGAGCTTAGCGTTTCATTGCCGTGTCTGAACTGTAGCTGGTGAGGGTCTGGTAGGTTAGAGTATAACAAAGATTCCAGTATTCCAGTATTCCAGTATTCCAGTTATCTTGACCTTCTGGCCTTATACTTTCTAAACATCGTTTTTTTTTTTGTTTCAACGTCCCATGCAAAATAGACATCCCTCTTTACAGGCAAGATTTTAAATGACTAAACTTCTCATTCACCATTTTAAGTCTTACTAAAAAAAAAAACGACTTTCCTAACATCTGATATATCCCTTTTTCTTGCTCCCGTCACAGAACTCTTGTCATGTACATAAACGTGTTCATTTTTTCTTCTTTTTTTCTGTGTTCCGACCTGCCGGAACATTTTTTTTTTTTCCCGACAGATGGCGTCCCAGTGTACACGAAGGTATACATAACAGTGCGTCAGTATTATCAGAACTTACGTTAAGGGTGGAATCCCATCATACTTTCTACTTTGTAATGAGTGTGATCAATACAACTCACGCTGAAGGCAATGTGTCTCAGCAAAGAAGTGTACTACAATCAATGTTTATCAACATAAAGTTAAAAGTAATATCAACAGGTTCATAGAGACAGTTTTAAGTACCCGTCTTAAGCCTTAAGATTCACGAGTCCACGGGTATTTCTTAAGTTTTAGGTGGTTCAGAAACTGAGCCACTTCAAGTTATTTGCTTAAAATAAAACCACAAGTTTTATAGGTTTGATTCCGCCTCATCACCCCTATCGCGAGTACGACCCGATCGCTTTAAGACTCCCGAAACCAGTGCCGTCAAAGGGGATCAGGTCTGATTCACGAAATGTGCGTCTCACGAAGCAGTTCATTGATATACATAGAGTCTGTCAGCTGAGAGGCTTTGCTCTGACCAGAGCGTCTCTTCGCTCTCTCATTCCCCAACCCATCTCCCTCAGCTACGTCTCTCCAAGCTGCTACACCCTCTGACGTTCTCCCCTTCCCCACGCGCGTCCTTCAAGTCTCGCCGTCTCTCCCATCACCAAGTCTCGCTCTCTTTCCCATGTCCTCGCGTCTCCTCCTTCCATCCTTCACCTCCATCCCAGCCTCTTATCTCTCTCCTCCTCCCTCGCCTCCCAGTTTCAACTTCATTGTCCCATTTAATCCACTTTCTCACACTCGTCTCCCACCACTCGTAAAAAAAAAAGAAACTTCGATCTCAAAAGTTTGGCTCCACAGTCATGATTACTTTTATCATTAGTCGGTGTTCTTCCCATGGCCCGCTTACCTCTCTCTCTCTCTCTCTCTCTCTCTCTCTCTCTCTCTCTCTCTCTCTCTCTCTCTCTCTCTCTCTCTCTCTCTCTCTCTCTCTCTCTCTCTCTCTCTCTCTCTCAAAAGCACCACTCGCTTCTCTGGCACATTTTCAAATTCCTGTCTCATTTCACCTCTGCTGGAGGCTTGTCCCTTTTCTTTCCCGGTGTCGTCCAGATTTCCAACCTTGACTGACAAATTTCCCGAGGCTCCCTCACTCCCGGCTACGTGCTGTCACATCCCTATTTCCTTCACAGCACCTGCCTCTCTTCCTTCACCAATACCTCTCTTCCTTTACCAACTTCTTTCATCCTTCTTACAAGACCTTCCTTTATAATTTCTAATATGTTTGATTCGTTTTTTCAAATAGTGTCGCTGCATAGTAAGTACATATCATGTGTAGAGATTGTATGTGGAATACTTCAAGTTTTCCGATATGTCATAAGTTAGCCGGAGGGTAGCGACTTCGATGCGCAGGCTGAAAGAAACGGCTTCTCTGTACAACGTTTTGTTCCACGTTGTACTCATGGTAGCTCTCTGCTACGACGTTCCCGTCATACATCTGGAAGCTTAAGTTAGCCAAGGGGTCGGGGTGACTACTCCACATTGGGCCGGGTTCTTCCGTGGAGGATAATCAAGTCTTTACAGTGAAATGAATGTAAAGAATTCGTACGTAAGGGCGGAAAGATGGTCGTGTCGTGAAATCCGCGTCCCAGCGTTGATGTATGGACGTGTGAGGCATTGGTTTCTGAAGGTGAGGAGAACGTAATCTCTACTGGCTCATTTGAGCCATGAATTTCGGATTGGGTGGCGGGATGACATGAGACAACAATATGGTACATGATCCATTTATAAACCCACCCGACGACATACCCGCTTTCGATGTCCTTTAGATTGAAATGAAAACCTTTAGATAGAATTAGTTGTAGAGTTGGAATCGAATGAATCAAGAAAATGGATGTCAGACTTTTATGTGATGCGAAGAAACCTTCAAACAGGGGCGATCGTAGTCTTTCAAGATTGTCGTATAGAACTTAGGTCAAAAGTCACGTAAGCTTATCAATTAGTAGTTTTGTAATCCCTTGTAACTTTGCTTGTAGTGGTGCTATCTACACAGTAGCAATAGCCGAGATTGTTCAGTCAAAATAACCGAAATATCTTGCCATATCCTTTGCATATCAGTTGCTCATTTTGTTACGAATCTTTTTCACAACACATTGACCCAGCATCCCAACGCGTCTTCTCCATCCCGCCCCTCAGTTTTGATGGCCTTCAATACCCAACCAAACATTTTCTCTCGCAAATTCGACAGTTCCTCTGAGTTTGCCAGAGATGAGGTTTATCCAACTTCATCACACTTATGATGCCATTGTCGGATCTCCTCTCTCTCTCTCTCTCTCTCTCTCTCTCTCTCTCTCTCTCTCTCTCTCTCTCTCTCTCTCTCTCTCTCTCTCTCTCTCTCTCTCTCTCTCTCTCTCGTGCTTGTGATCATTTCGTTTTGTCTTCGCTACGGGCCATTTATTATTTTTCTTTCATCCAGTCCTGCGTATCTTCCTCTCTCTCTCTCTCTCTCTCTCTCTCTCTCTCTCTCTCTCTCTCTCTCCCACGTTATATAATCATTTCATAGTTTGCATTGACAGTCGGGAACAGCGTTGGACATCTTTCTTCTTTATGGCCTACAGAGTACCGGGAGGGAAGGAGAGGGAGGAGGAGGAGGGGATACTTAGTTTGACAGGGTTTGTCCAGGGTTTGGCTCAAGTAACAGATAAGGTCATTTGGCTAATGGAGGTGGGCAGGCAGTAGCAGCGTGTCATCAGGCAAAGCCGCTTTGGACTGAGGGAATGAAGGCGATGGATGGCTTCGACGGGTGATCAGTGTGGTGAAAAGGGGGACCCTGGGATGGAGGAGCAGCAGGTGGCTTTCAAAGTGGTGGTGGTGATGGGGTTGGTGGTGGTAATGGTGGTCTTGAGGGTGATGGGAGTTGGAGGCAGAAGAAGAAGAAGAAGAAGAAGAAGAAGAAGAGGAATGGTTATAGTAAGACGATGTTAACTCCTTCCTCCTCCTCCTCCTCCTCCTTCGTATGTGTGTGTGTGGGGAGAGATATGATAATCATCTTAATCAAAGGGAATATTACTAGATCTTTTTTCTCTTTCCATCAGAGACCCACAAAATTAGATTAGCGATTCGCTCTGCATACAGAAGCATTTTCAGATTCGATGATGCTTGGTCGAGACAGACACATCGTTGGGCCACAAGAGGATATGGCACGTATACAACCATCATCGAATCTCTTTCACTTATATAGCAACTCGTTTAAGACCCTAAGAGAAAAGGAAAATGGGTTTCTGGTAAAGATCTCCAGCGTAAAACCCCCCCCCCAAAAAAAAAAAGAATGGACTTTCATGATTCCCAATATATTCTAATGCTTTCAATTACGCAACTAATTTCCTCCGTGGAAAAAAGATATTATGATATCTGGTGATCATCAAATGGCAGTTGCATAGAAGTGGACTCAGTGAAGCATCAGGAATAAAAAATGTTAATAATTTGTCTCGTAGATATAATTCAAAATTTGCCGATGCATAATGGAACCGTACGAAGTACCATGATATTTTAAGGACATGGGAAGGACAGATAACAGAAGACCTGATTGGTCCATGATGAGGTTATCGGCTGGAGGACAGGGCACAGGAAAGAACAGATTACAGAAGACCTGATTGGTCTGTGACGATGTTCTCTGCTGCTGTAGGGCAGGACATGATAACAACAGATAACAGAAGACCTGATTGGTCTGTGACGATGTTCTCTGCTGCTGTAGGGCAGGTCATGATAACAACAGATAATAGAAGACCTGAAGGTCCACTACGAGTTCATCTGTTGGATAATTTAAGTTTTCTACTCGTAATTCTTCTTAAGTGTCAAGTGCCTTGCACTAGGGGCATTCATTACACCGGAGCTTACTTAAGCTTACCTTTCTCCCGGAATCAGATGTAGCTCATAATTTCCTCTTACTTTTATAAACACACAATGGCGTCCTGCCTGTAGGAGCCTTCACCCGCGCTCCCTTGCTGTAGCTTGCCTCGCTGGAGAGAGAGAGAGAGAGAGAGAGAGAGAGAGAGAGAGAGAGAGAGAGAGAGAGAGAGAGAGAGAGAGAGAGAGAGAGAGGGTATAAAATTCGGAAAAAAAGTTTGAGAAAAACCCTTACTGGATTTGGAAAACTCTTGGCCTGACGTATGAAAAACTCCGTATTGTAGCTCTGTATTTCACATATGTCCTCTGTTATTCTGATGCTTTTATGAACTCCAGAAAAAAAAAAAGACTCCAGCATGAACGAGTGAAAGTTCGGTATGTCATGTTCACTATGGAGGGAGGGAGAGGCATCACCAAGCGCAGCTCATCTTCACTACACCTTCAATAAACCCAGACTCACTTCACCCTCGGCAAACGAGGCATCTTCTCTTCACCCTCATTTTCCGTAAGCTCTCATCTTCACACCACACCATCCTCTCTTCTTCTTCGCTGCACCTTCGACACCAGTGGCCTATGACCTGACCCCTTACGTGTCGGGTCAAAGTCTATCCTCACTACGTCATTCACCTTCACTACACCCTCGACAAGACTGGCCTTTAACCTTATACCTTCATGGATCACAGAAAATGACCCTGGTTTTGGAAAAGTGCGTCTGACCTCACTCTTACGTGTAAGTAAGTAAGTAAGTAAGTAAGTAAGTAAGTAAGTAAGCAAACAAGTAAGTACGTAAGTAAGTATGTAAGGTGGTTGACTAGTGTGTGCTCTATGGTTATTGACCAAATCACTCTCACCACCTCACTCCCTGGTCCACTCCACTACCTGACCAGAGGGTAACAGACAGTTGTATAGTGACATCAACTGTCACGCCCCCGAAGCCATCCCTTCCACATAACCACACCATATCCACTGCTCTTACAACAGTTGAAACACAATTATAGCCTCGGGTCGAACCCAGACACTGCCATTAACAGCCTCCGTTAATTTTGGAGGAGAACTCTCATAATTCACAAGTCTACTTCGCCAGATGATGGATGTTGCACACACATGTTGGTTATCTCTTTGCTGCCCTATAGACTACATCCTCCCCTCCTCCTCTGATAGGTTCCCGATTGCTTATACTCTCAAGAATCGCGTTTAATCCCATGTCACTTGAGAGGAGAGTAGGATCCGATCCCTGCTAAAAAGTACGTGAATCTCTTTAGTTCACCTTGCTCGTGTGGTATCCCAATCCAAGAGTCTGGGTTCGTTCGATTGTTTCGAAAAAGTTTCTCTTTTTTTTCTGTTAATTACGAAGTTCGTTAAGTGTGTTTTAATGATGTATAAGACTTTGGTAATCTGGTCGATTCCTGTGTTTTAAAGGATGTTTGGGTTGTTTTAAGAGTTTTGTTCGGTAATGAAGTTGAATGAGCGAGTTTTAATGAAGTTTATAAGACTTTTGCAATTTGGTCCTCGAGTCTTGTGTTAGTTATGTTCAGTTGCTTCTCAGGTTTTGTTAGGAAGTTATGAAGTTTGATAAGCTTTCTTTTTATGAATTATACATAGACTTTACCGTCTTGACTGGTGTCTAAGCCTTTATCCCTTGATTGTTCTCTTGGCTTTTATCCCTTAACTGTTATTCAAGTCTTTATCCCTTAACTGTTATCTCGAATGTATCTTGACTGTGATTCAGAGAGCAAGTCCAGCAGCAGCTCGACCCATGGTCCATTCCTCACAATAAGTACTGAATATTGGATCCTCTTCGCCTACTCCCCTAAGGCTATTCGAACCTCAAGACTCCAGCTTAATCCACTCTCTATTTTTTCATTCTTTTGTCAATGACTCCAGCAACGGAGGGAAGTCCTTATCGAAGCCAGCCAGGCCTACGGTAGAAAAAAAAAGGTATGGGGAGAGGAGAAGAATTCTTAAAAAGGGTGGATGTAAAATGGTGAGGAGAAGAGGTAAGGGGAAAAAAAGGATATTGATAAAACAACGCGTCGGACCAGATGTATGTATGGTATAGGCAAGAAGACCTTATGTCCACTTCGGTAGCTTAAAGTTTAATGAGACGAGCCTTCCTAACACGGAGGGTGTAAGATGGTTCCTTCGTTAATACTTCGGCTGCCACACAGCGTATATGGCTTCGTCTACGTTACGTTAAAGATGTCTGATACACGGCAACACCTTCCATATACGCCTTCAGTAAATCTATCGCACAGTGTACGCAGTCTGGTACACCCGATTTCATTATGTTTACTAACCTAAAAGGAAAAAAAAAAGGGGGTCCTTTGATTAACAGTATGTTTCAAGCGGGTCATGATTTAGATAAGAGGTGAGGTGATATGTGATATTAGTGTGGGGGGAGCTCATGAGGCGTGGCTCTCGTCAAAATCACAATGACACACTCCAGATTACAAGTACCGGTTGTGAGCGAAGGATGGAAAAAAAAGATATTAAAAGAAAATTTTAAACACGGAAGAGAGAGAGAGAGAGAAGAGAGAGAGAGAGAGAGAGAGAGAGAGAGAGAGAGAGAGAGAGAGAGAGAGAGAGAGAGAGAGAGAGAGTCTGTTCCATATATCACGTGGAAAGGATAGATGAACGTCGATAAAATAATTCTTAAAAGTATGTTTGTGTGTTTGTGTTTACATGTTTACGTATTTATGAATCTATAAAGAAGTGGTGTGGCTAAATGGTCCGTTTTGCTACCACCCACACTGTTCTCTTTTCCACTCAGACTGACAGTCACAATAGAATGATTTTAAGTAAACATCCGACGGAGTGAAGCGCGTATTCTCTGATCAGATTCTGTTACGTTACAACACACGGTCATAACAACGAAGAGAGACTGAGCGCTCGAGGACAACCTCCACTCGTCTCCTAACCAGACTTGCACACCAGATGGCCTCCTCTGTCGTACGTGTCCAAATGTCACGTAACCTTTTCGACTTTAACCAGGCATGCCGAGGAGACGTTTCTTCTCTATATACGTATCATTATTTCTCCGTCTCTCCTTCCTTTCCTCCTTTCCTTCTGCCCCCAGCTCTCACTCCCTCCCTTCCTTCCCTTCCTCCCTCCCTGCCTGCCTGCCTGCCCAAGTCCTCCACTCACCCCCGCCCCCCCCGCCTCCGCCCCCTCCCACTTCGTAATTCGTCCTGGCCGAGTTCCAGACGACCCGCCATGTTTAATGACATCAAGAGCCATAAAGGCTAAAGTTCCGTGAACCACAGCGACACTCGCTCCTGCTCCCCTTACTTCCACCAGTCACACACAAGCTCTCTCTCTCTCTCTCTCTCTCTCTCTCTCTCTCTCTCTCTCTCTCTCTCTCTCTCTCTCTCTCTCTCTCTCTCTCTCTCTCTCTCTCTCTCTCTCTCTCTCTCTCTCTCTCTCTCTCTCTCTCTCTCTCTCTCTCTCCCCTCACATACACACACACAAACAACCTGCTCACTCACCCCTCCACCCACTAACCCAAGTTTTTGAGACAGACAGACCGACACACACACACACACACACACACACACACACACACACACACACACACACACACACACACACACGGAACACTGACACATACAAAGAAAAAGTATATCACTTACATCCACCAACACAAACATGCCCACATACAGACACACACACACACACACACACACAGGAACATAACTGTAAGGAAACGTGGGAAGATAAAGCAAGGCATGCGAGTGGAAGAAGAACCATCACATTTGCAACCCAGAAACTCGTTGTGGATAAAATCATTTCCCCAGGACTTAGGCCGCATCTGCTGCGTCTGACCAAATATTGTGAAAACAGTGGGAGAAAAAAGGGGAGGTAAAGAGATACAGACTAGCAGCGATGGTGTTCGGGAGGACGAGCACTACATTTGTTTTTAGACTGGACGAGAGCCACGTTCATCCCTGGACTGGACGGGCACCACTTTTTTTTTTTCCTAGACTGGAAGGGGACCACATTCATATTTAGACGGGGACCACAATCATTTTTCGAGTGGAAGGGGACCACATTCATATTTGGACGGGGACCACAATCATTTTTCGAGTGGATGGGGACCACATTCATATTTGGTCGGGGACCACAATCATTTTTCGAGTGGATGGGGACCACATTCATATTTGGACGGGGACCACAATCATTTTTCGAGTGGATGGGGACCACATTCATGTTTTGGACGGGGACCACAATCATTTTCTTTAGATTGGACGGGGACCACACTTATTCATTACATGGACGAGGGAGTAAGTTCATTCTTGGTGGGAGAAAGGCTACAAAGGAGTAAGAAAGGGACACGATGTCTGTAAGAAACAGACCTGAAGGTTGTCTGGAACTTACCAAACATACTGGAGAGACAAATGCAACTGGGACGAAAGCGGAATAAGATCTGTATGGACTGCTCTCAGAGCAGAGTACACATGCCAGGCTTCGTTAAGACGGAGAGATAACACAGCAGTGCAGGAGGCAGTGAGATAAGCCCCCTCTGCTCCGTGAGTGGATTGGTCTAATGCTGGTGGGTAGGAGTTTAGCCTTAGTGAAAGCGACTGGTAGCGCTGGGATCGGGATGGGGGTGGAAGTCAAGCGTGGAGGTTACAGTCTTCAGATAACTTCCATATACCAGGATGTCACTGAACGTGCTGAAGTCAGAGGGAGAGAGACGTCAGTCCTGGATGTCCTCCCTTTACCAGGATGTCACTGAACGTGCTGGAGGTAGAGGGAGAGAGAGGAAGAGATCAATGGATGTCGCGTGCATGTTAACAAACAAGGAATAAGAAGACATCTACACTTGTATCCTTTGAGGTTGTCATCATGGAGTGTTCGAGTGTGAGTTTGTAGTTCAGTGTGAAGGTAACAGAGGGACGAGAGAGAGAGAGAGAGAGAGAGAGAGAGAGAGAGAGAGAGAGAGAGAGAGAGAGAGAGAGAGAGAGAGAGAGAGAGAGAGAGAGAGAGAGAGAGAGAGGAACCTCAATCTAGAAGAAGAGATCAGTGTAAACGACTTTAGAACTAAACAACTCCCCTCGCCAAATTAATTGAGGATTTCCCCCGATTAGATTATGGAACAGGGTTACGAGAGGATCATCTGCGAAGGCTGTGTCATTAGGGAGCCAGCAGGTGGTTGCTGCTGTTAGGATACGAGCAGAGGGAGGAAGATCTATGTTCCTCCTCAGTTGTTTCTTAATTCGTATTACACAGCAAAGCCACATTGAAAGATACTCAGAGGAGGGGAAGTTGATGATAAGAGATAAGGTAATATATGGGAAGAGTTGAATGCAAGGTTTCTAAAGTGTACTCAAGAGTCGAAGTCACTTTCCCGCTGACACACACGTGATGGGCTGGAATATAGAGGTCACAGAAAGTATCAAGACTTATGGAGTAGCTGCTGCTGTGTAGTCCCAGTTCAGGCGTACGCCTCTGACAATTCCTCGCCTTTGGTCCTCACTGCGGAGTGCAGGAGCGATCACCAGACCCCAGGAGTTTGTATGGCCTTCGAGTTCAATCAGTCAACCAGCCAACCAACCAGCCAACCCACTGGTCAACCAATCACTCATTCACTCGCTCGCTCGCTCGCTCAATCAGTCAGTCAGGCAATCAACGAACCAATCAACCAACCAACGAACGAGGTGTTGGTTATATCAGTGGAGGACAGACGAGTAATAGCCTGAAATAAACATACTTCGATCGAGGGCCCTGGCCAGTGATCAGTGATGCGATCATTTACTAATGATCGAGAATACCTTTCTCGAAAATTCTGAACTGATATGTATTTTTTACTTCATTTATCATCAGGAGAAAGGAGACATCTGTGTCTAACCTCCCCCCATACATACTTCACCTCACTTATCATTAAGACATGTGCTATCATCTGTATATAAGACCAGCCATATATATATATATATATATATATATATATATATATATATATATATATATATATATATATATATATATATATATATATATATATATATTGATCTAAAATGTCACCCATATATTGCCATTAGCTACTGAGGCTCTGCATTTCGAGAGAGGGTGACCCCGGAAATATCTGACACGACCTCCTTTTAAACTAACGACGAGCTGGAGGTCAAGGCTGAAAGAGGTCAAGCCCCACCCCACCCTACCCTACCCTACCCCACACACCCACCCGACCCCACCCGACCCCACCCCACCCCACACACCCACACGTGATCAAGATGAACAGCTGGGGAAATTCGGTGGGCCGATACGTTCTCGCGTCAAGTGCCAAAAACTTGGAGGAGAAAATGTTCATGACAGCTTCATTAAACGCGCGTTCCATTATTAGTTTTTTTTTTTACACGTAGGTCATTGGGTTCATTGTGTGTGTGTGTGTGTGTGTGTGTGTGTGTGTGTGTGTGTGTGTGTGTGTGTGTGTGTGTGTGTCTTTAGGTACATTCATGTGTTTTACATCTGTGTAAACAACTCCTTATCTCTTTGGCTCGTTTACTCCCGTATCTCCGGCTGGGACTCAAGCATCATCGTTGGTGCTTTGATCAATCAGGCTATTTGAAGTCGTGACCAGTAAGTTTGTGTAACCCGAGCCTTTGACAAGTAGGTAGTAGCTGGTAGGTAGGCAGCCAGCGACCAGGGAGGTATATATATATATATATATTACCGGTACTACCCGCCTGGTTACATCTGGAGGGTGAGTGACACACTGCATGGTGATCCAGCACGTCCGTGGCTGTCAAGCTTCACTCCTCTGACCCAGGTTGCTGTCTTTGCTTTCTGCCTCGCCCACACGTGGACTGCTGGCATTCAGTCCACAAATATACAATCTCTCCTTGTCGTACATAACACTTAACAACACTGAACTCGCACAGCTCATTCTTCGCAACTCTCGATTTTCCTGCGGTGAGCACTATGCGCTAGCCCTACCCTTTGGCAAAATGATAGAAGTGGTAGGTAGGAACATTTAGGCAGGAGCAGTAAGTAGAAACATTAGTCAGAAGTAGTAGGTAGGAGCATTAGGTAGAAGTAGTAGGAATGAACATTAGCTAGAAGTAGTAGGTAGGAACATTAGCTAGAAGTAGTAGGTAGGAACATTAGCTAGAAGTAGTAGGTAGGAACATTAAGGTAGGAGCAGTTGATAGAAACATCAGGTAGAAGTAGTAGGAATGAGCATCAGGTAGAAGTAGTCAGTAGGAACATAAGGTAGGAGCCTGGGCAAACACTGGGCTAGAGTTGCACTCTACCAGTGGCCTGTTAAGGGTGAGGCGCAAGAGGATATGAAGCTACTCTGGAGTTCATAAGTTATGGAGACTCTGCCGCACCCACTTGAGGGAGTTCCAGGTGGGAACAGGCCTCAGAGATCTAGATAGATAGATACGTAGATAGATAGATGGATGAATGGATGGAGGCTGTGACATCCTGCACCAGACGGTCCATACTGTCTTCAGCCACGATTGCAGGTGTCACGTTAAAGATCCCCCCTCTCGACTCTTACTTATACTCCGTTTTCTCTCAGTGAACTGCTGGTGTCACCTGGGTTTAGTAGCGGTGTTTTACCGCCCCACCGTCTCTGTTACGGCGGCAGGGAGTGATTTATTAATGTGCACAGGCAGCTGGAGCTTCCAGGATTTTCCATATGACTACGTTATGTATCGTTACCGTGGTGTGCGATGTATACAAGTATTGGGTGTCATGTCAGTCCTTCGGTGTTGACTCCTTGATGTTTACAGTGGCATCCTTACTGTGACCTCCTTTCTGACCTCCTTCCTGACAGTCTCTAGTGACCTCACTGTGACCTCGTTCCTGTCACTCATAACTTCACTGTGACCTCCTTCCTGACACTCACTCATGACCTCACTGTGACCTCGTCCCTGTCACTCACTCGCGACCTCACTGTGACCTCCTTTCTGACACTCACTCGTGATCTCACTGTGACCTCGTCCCTGTCACTCACTAGTAACCTCACTGTGACCTCCTCCCTGACACTCACTGAGGGCTTTGGTGAGTGTGGCCATGAGTAAACACGCCTCCTCACCACCCTCACCCTCCTGGAGGCCACAGGCCATTCCTCCATCTTCCTTGTCTAACCAGGACCCCCACAGCTGTCGGGAGTCCCACGTACCATACTCCGTCAAGGAAAACTCAGCTAACTTCCCGGCCCACAGTAAACTCTAAACTTCCCCCGCCCCGCCGTTCCTCAAACTCGAGGGGGGGAAAATATCCCCGACAGCCCTTCGTTCTCCCGTAAAATCTTTCCACCCTCAATATACGACAGGGCGCCGCGTGTAGACTCCCACTCTTCGTATAGTGGCTTCGTACCGCTCCCTCCCACCCATTCTCAAAGTAGCGGGATATTAACCACATCACAAGTCCCTTCCCTCCTACTAGCCACGGACCAGACTCCTCCTAGACTGTTCGTAGTCGATACGAACTAACTATTCCGTCGCTGACGGATGGAGAACTCTCTCTGAAGTCCCCCAGAAGCAGGGGGAAACTATAGTTAACACTAAATCCCTTGACCATGGCGGATAAAGAGACCTCAGCTGCAGTACATAATGGTGTATAATGTCCCTACGGTTTCCTTTCCCCTCTCAAAGACCAGGAAATTCCCCCACGTACATCACGATCGACAGCCCCTCGAGGTCGTGTACAGCCACCGCGCACCTGACTCACAGGCAAGACTCATTTGTACTCAGAAATCGACCACACGTCCTCACGATGGGTGAGGAAAGACCTCTCCACATCGTACGGGATACACTTAACCAAATCCTCTCTAAGGAAAGCGGGAGGACCTTTCACTACTCCCTTCACAAGCGAAAGGACGCTACCCATCCACACAAGCGGTGGATGAGTCCCCTCGCCATCCACACGAGCTGGGGGGTGACTTCCCTCCCTCACCATTCACACGAGCGGGGGAATAGTTCCTTAAACCTCCACACAACAGGCGAGGAGGAGCTTCCCTCCCGCCAATGCAGATGGTAGAGGACGGACATCCCCTCACCATTCACACAAGCGGTGGAAGATTTCCCTCCCTCACCATCCACACAAGCGCCCAGATCCTCCTCCTCCTCCTCATCTCCCCTCAGACCTTCTCCCTTACCCACACGAAACATGACCCTTATCTTCCACTCTCCCTCTCCCTCTCCCCCCTACCCACACGAAACACGACCCTCCCCCTCCCGCTGATACCCAAAACCCTTCGAACAAGGAACTCTTCTTCCCTTAACTTCGAACAGATGAGCATGATTGTGTTTGGCTTTTATTGTTTCCCTTCGTAGACGCTTCCGACGCCCCGATTCCAACCCCACCACACCCCCACACCCCCGTGTATCGGCCTCGCCTGATTTCCCTTATCAGCGATTGAGTTAGAATACGTCCGATAAACCCCTTGGTTCTGAACGTTCTTCCCATACCGTTGGTTTTATTCCTGACAGATAAACTTGTTTAGTGACGTTTAGTCGGTTTATAATGTACTGTGTGTGTGTGTGTGTGTGTGTGTGTGTGTGTGTGTGTGTGTGTGTGCTATTGAACTAAACGTAATTTTCCTAAGCATAAGTTTCCCGTGAAATCTAACACTGTCAAAGAGGTATTGGACAAGTCTAGGTGTGTTGCACTCAGCCATTTAAATGTATTCATCCCACGTACTCACAGTAAGTCTTGGCAGCGACGCATGTGAGGCCAAGAGGACCCTCTCCTCAACTTTAGAACTCACAGACATGAGACGCGGATATTATTATATATTTACCTCCTCTTGACAAGATCATCTTCACTTTACGATGTTTACAGAGTCTTATGGCTGAATGGTTCAAGAGGTTGTCCCCCTCCCCCACGCGCCCCTTCACAGCCTGCAAAATTCATGTAATTGGGGTCCATTATCAGTGGGTGGGTGGGGGTGGGCGAGAGAGAGAGAGAGAGAGAGAGAGAGAGAGAGAGAGAGAGAGAGAGAGAGAGAGAGAGAGAGAGAGAGAGAGAGAGAGAGAGAGAGAGGGTAGGACATGTTAACAACCTCATTGACAGAAGACGCTAAGTGACTAACTCCTCCTCCGTTATTCTTTCTTTTCTTCTTCTTTTTTCTTTTTTTAATGGCAAGAGAACATCTCAAAGAAGAGATTAATTCAATTTACCTCTCTCTTTTTTTTTTTTTGTTTTGCTTTCCTGTCTTTGTATAGCTGACTAGATCGTGGAATTTGTGCAAGTTAGGATGAGACTTGCTACCGAGAGGGTTTATCCCCTTTCTCCCGCATGTGTGTGTGTTGCACGCTCAGCGAGAGGTGCACGCTAGCCAGCGCCTCTTGTCCTTGTACAAGAGTGGGGGGGGATTGAACGAACAAACATGGGCGAGACAGATTCATCTTGAAGCAGTACACAGGGGAGGCAACACGTGCAACACCTGCAGGGAGGAACGCCATGATACAACATTGTGATTCTTTTAAGGAGGAGGAGAGACAAGAAACACAAAATTGCGACTTGGCGAACCAGCCTAAAATGTATGTTAGGACGGGAGCAACGTGAAAACAGTACTTAGGATGAGCAACACAATTTGTATGATAGAGGCAACACAAATACACGAGATATACAAGAGGCGAATTCAGCACGTTACAGACTAAGCAACACACAGTAACACAGTAGGGGAGTTATGGCAACACTAGACATCATATAGGCGAAAGTGCAACACCAGAGAGCATGGAGAGGAAATGCAACACCCGACAACACATGAGAGAATAAGAAACACCAGGCAACGCAGGAGGGAGAGGGGAAAGCAACGCTAGAGAGAGAGAGAGAGAGAGAGAGAGAGAGAGAGAGAGAGAGAGAGAGAGAGAGAGAGAGAGAGAGAGAGAGAGAGAGAGAGAGAAAGAAAACGTGTGAGAAAAAAATATATTTTTCTCTCCCACCATTTCTCACCAGACGGACCGACAGAAGGGGCATTGAATGCTGACGACCGAGAACTCTAGATAGGAACTCCTGCCAAGCGAGACGTTCTACACAGTGATTTAGCGGCTACATTTTCATCTCCTATTGTGCAAAGACTTCGATGTCCCACCCACCCCTCCATCCTACCTGGTTCTCGATCTGCTACCATCAGGGTCGGCTCCTACCCAAAATCTCCTTACTCTTGGGTCGTCTCCTCCTGGTTCGACCACACCATTGGAGATGGCCTCTGTCTTCTTCACTCATGGTGGATATTACGTGTCTAACCCACTTGGGTATGAGAACCTGGCTTTCCTGACCTGACCCTTGACAGCATATATATATATATATATATATATATATATATATATATATATATATATATATATATAATGTTTTTTCAAGTTCTTGGGCACTCCAAGCTCCCTAAGAGCCCTCTTTCCCCTGTCTTCTTTGCGGATTAGGTAAAAATTCTTTTCCGAGTGCACGGGGAAGATGTATTGCTTCCAACGGGAACGCTAAACAATATTTTTGGAAGGAGGAGCAACGTCACACAACACGTGAACGAAAAAATAATGAAGTGCATGTGTGAGGGAGGAGCAGCGTCGACCAGCAACACACACACACACACACACACACACACACACACACACACACACACACACACGCACACACACATACAGACTCAGTGTCAGTACATAGATTAGGAGCAACGCACCCAGCCAGTCCTCATAATAAACTATGTCAGCAGGACGTCAGATCGGGCTGACATCCGGAACTGACATTAGTCAGGCAACGTCTGTTTCTTGCTGATTGTGAACTAGTTTTTTTTTTTCTATTCCGTCCCTGTCTGTCTATTTCTTTACGCCCGTCCTTAGTTAGTCTGTCTTTACCTCATTATCAGATATCGTCCGTCTGTCAGGAGTCGGTTTTTTTTTGTCGTTTTCAATTGTTCTGTGCTTATGTGTATGAGGCTAAGTCAACTTACCACCTGTTCTCGTGTTAACCTCTTATATTGATCGTATGTGAGTGTGTGGTGTGTGTGTGTGTGTGAGTGTGTGTGTGTGTGTGTGTGTGTGTGTGTGTGTGTGTGTGTGTGTGTGTGTGTACTTACTTATTACCTTAGGAGTGTCTTTCATTTATTATGAAACTCCTGCAGCGTCCAGCGGGCGGGACCATACGTCATAAAGTGTAGTAATACGTGCGTGTGTGTGTGTGTGTGTGTGTGTGTGTGTGTGTGTGTGTGTGTGTGTGTGTGTGTGTAGGGAGCGTTGGGGGAACTGAGCAGTTAGTGCTGAGTGTCTTCACTGCAGCGGCCGCATCGCATGCATGAAGCGTCCTGGGATGTGGTGAGTCTGTGTTTGTGGCATTTTAGGGACGGGTAATGTCCAGGGTGTCGACGGGAGAGGGTGTGTGTGTGTCTCGTGTTTGTCTAGGGAGTGTGGTTTTCTCGTGTTTGTCTGGAAAGTGTGGTTTTCTCGTGTTTGTCTAGGGAGTGTGGTTTTCTCGTGTTTGTCTGGAAAGTGTGGTTTTCTCGTGTTTGCCCGGAAAGTGTGGTTTTCTCGTGTTTGTCTAGGGAGTGTGGTTTTCTCGTGTTTGTCTGGAAAGTGTGGTTTTCTCGTGTTTGTCTAGGGAGTGTGGTTTTCTCGTGTATGTCTGGAAAGTGTGGTTTTCTCGTGTTTGCCCGGAAAGTGTGGTTTTCTCGTGTTTGCCCGGAAAGTGTGGTTTTCTCGTGTTTGCCCGGAAAGTGTGGTTTTCTCGTGTTTGCCCGGAAAGTGTGGTTTTCTCGTGTTTGTCTAGGGAGTGTGGTTCCAAACGGGTGTATGTCTGGTGGGGTAGTATTCCAGAATGAATTGGGAGGGTGGTTGTTTAGTGTTTGTTGGTTGATTTCGGCCTGTATGTGTTTTGCCAGTGTCATATTTGCTGATGGTGGAGGGGAATCTGTGAGGAGTGGCTGCTGGCGTGAGGAAGGGTGAGGCTTTACATTCCAATTTGATGTTATTATCACGTGGAGAGGGAATGCCATGGGTGCGTCGTGTGTGATGACTGGAATGGTGGGTATTTTGCTCAGAGGGAGAGAGAGAGACACACTGTCCATTCAAGATGACTGGAAGATTCGAGCTGGATTCGTGTGTGTCCAGGGTTCAGAGAGTGATTCAAGACTTCTGTGGAGATGCAAGCATTTTGTTCAGGACGAGCCATTGTTCTCACAGTGTAATGTAGTTCTGGTTGTTTGACGTTGATACTGCGGTCTCAGGGTGTAGTACTAAAGTATAAGTCCGTCTGCATTAGAAAGGACCTTCGTGTTTTGGGTAGCATAAGGTAATGGGAGGTCGTGTAGGAAGAGACTCAAGAGAGTTAGAGAAAGAATTGTTCGTTGGGAACTCCATTGTACTTATTACATACATATATACAGAGGTGAGTATATATGTGTGCGTGGAGGTCGTATCAAACGATCGCAAAGCCAACCTTACCTCAGTATGCAGAGCGCAAGGCCAGGCAAACGACTGGAGGAAAGGAAACGCGTCTGTAGGAGAGGAGTAACCGGTGTTCTGGGGTCACTACAGAGATAAGGCTAGACAACTCTGGGGATATACTGAAGGTGGGGTATGGTATTATCCTGAGGACGCTGCAGTAGGGCTGGACGACGCCCTGGCGAAGGGCAGGAGGCTATAAGAGAACGAAGAAAATGTAGAGGGTGCTTCCCTGGCAATGCTGGAGAGCAGGGAGGTAGGACATACACATATCAGAAGCGAAAACACCGCGAATGACACCGATGTGACAATAGAGGCTGCTGGCCTCACCTGATGCCCCGTTCTCGTGGATAACATAGGCCAAGTAGAGAGGCCATAAAGGTATTGGTTCAGAGGCAGTAGGTGAGCGGGATGTCAAGGACCAGGGATCGGGGCCCGCCGGGCTTCCTGGGGGCTGGCTTCCTCCCTAGGTATGTTTATGACATCACGTCGGCTCAGGTGTTCAAGCCTTGTTTACAATGAAGGTTATGATGGCCCAGAATGATGTTATAACGTACGTGTTGGGGTAAAGCATAAGGTGATAGGGGATGCACCGAGGATACACACACACACACACACACACACACACACACACACACACGTGTACATACAAACTACGGACATGAATATATAAGGAACTTAGGCTGTCCTGCCCACCGCCAGCATAACTGAAGGGATCTGGATGGCTTCCTACCCATCGCCTTTACCTGTTCCACATCCTGTCTCTTCCCTTCCCACCACAGCCTGTCCTCAGGGAATGGCACCTCCTGTTCCGACCTCTCTCGTGTGACGTTCCTTACGTGGCCCGACTTCCACGAAAGACTCGATTTGGTTATTATGACTTTTTCTCTTCCCTTTTAGTCTCGTTTTCTGTGTGTGTGTGTGTGTGTGTGTGTGTGTGTGTGTGTGTGTGTGTGTGTGAGAGAGAGAGAATTCTTTTCATCAAATAGCTTGTAAATCAGGTCGTCATTTGGAAAGGTTTGTCTCATTAACGATATAAGAAAAAAAAAAACTGTTTGATCAAAAAGGTATTTCCATGGTATAAAATGATTCCTCGTTTTCTGTTATAGATTGATATCATCTAACTTTGATACATATATATGTGTATAGAATTTCACATTATGAAGGGGCAACTGTCACACATCAACTGGCTATGTGTGGGAGTGTAGGATCATGATCCAATAACTACCCATGGATTCCATGTCAGAAAGTCGAAATGAATTTTATAACGTTTTCCTTTTAGGTACATTTCATTGCTTTTGTCTTTCAAGTTAATGTTAAGGAAATGGGATTAAAATCCTTTAATATTCTTAACTCTCCTGCTATCATCGCCTCTCTTCAGCCATCCTCCTCCATCCCCCACTGTGTTGCTTTCCTCCTCTCTGTTCTAAGTGTAATATTTCGGCCACTGCCATCGTGAGATCGCTCTATGTGACGGAGACTCTTAGACCTTGACCCGTTGAAGGCGCTGGGAGCTTCTTCCCGTAGTCTCTCTGCAGAGGCCACCCATACGAGGATGAGCCTTTATGATTAACTCCATCTCTCCCTGTGCAGCTAAGCTATGGCATTTTACTCCCTTCATCGTCTTCCTTTCTACTCATAGCTGCTCCACCTTTATATTTTTTGCTTATGTCTTCCCTGATGATGTGATTATTACACGAAAGTGCACTTGACAACTTATCGTGTTTCATTTCCCCGTGGACTCATAGGAATATATATATATATATATATATATATATATATATATATATATATATATATATATATATATTTTTTTTTTTTTTTATACTTTGTCGCTGTCTCCCGCGTTTGCGAGGTAGCGCAAGGAAACAGACGAAAGAAATGGCCCAACCCCCCCATACACATGTACATACACACGTCCACACACGGAAATATACATACCTACACAGCTTTCCATGGTTTACCCCGGACGCTTCACATGCCTTGATTCAATCCACTGACAGCACGTCAACCCCTGTACACCACATCGCTCCAATTCACTCTATTCCTCGCCCTCCTTTCACCCTCCTGCATGTTCAGGCCCCGATCACACAAAATCTTTTTCACTCCATCTTTCCACCTCCAATTTGGTCTCCCTCTTCTCCTCGTTCCCTCCACCTCCGACACATATATCCTCTTGGTCAATCTTTCCTCACTCATTCTCTCCATGTGCCCAAACCATTTCAAAACACCCTCTTGTGCTCTCTCAACCACGCTCTTTTTATTTCCACACATCTCTCTTACCCTTACGTTACTTACTCGATCAAACCACCTCACACCACACATTGTCCTCAAACATCTCATTTCCAGCACATCCATCCTCCTGCGCACAACTCTATCCATAGCCCACGCCTCGCAACCATACAACATTGTTGGAACCACTATTCCTTCAAACAAACCCATTTTTGCTTTCCGAGATAATGTTCTCGACTTCCACATATATATATATATATATATATATATATATATATATATATATATATATATATATATATATATATATATATATATATATATATATATATATATATGAACGTCTTGAGTGAACAAACTGACCAAGTTCTGCTTAGAAATTAAGGATTTCAGGTGGACACCGCACATGAATTTCCTGTTAGACCCATGTTGCTGGGTACTGTACTAAGCCCGGGGATGAGCATGGCGAAGAAGGAGAAGTGGAGTAGTGAGAGAGAGAGAGAGAGAGAGAGAGAGAGAGAGAGAGAGAGAGAGAGAGAGAGAGAGAGAGAGAGAGAGAGAGAGACGAGAAGATGTAGCACCGATTTAACATTCTATAGAGAGAATTCTTGAATCGTTTAGGGATTTGCATGTCTGGTGAGGTGGATTATGCTTATAAGATGATGTGTCTAGTTTGTCGACATGAATGCTGTAGGTAGACGAGGGCATGTTTAAGTCTCTAATGATTTGCTTACACACACACACACACACACACACACACACACACACACACACACACACACACAGATATAGTGCACATAGACGCGCACTTTTCATAGAACGTATAATGCCCTCCAGCAGCAAGGATTCGAACCCGGACCTTTTGCGTGGTATTTTAGTTACCCCAGGACAGATTTAAAACATGAAAGAGTCCTGCTACTGTTAGCCAGAACCTCTCTGAAAGGTCCCTGCAGCCCAGGGCTGCACTGCGAGACAGAAAGAAAAATCCGCAACCAATAATAACAAGAGTGGATAAGATGGAGGGGAAAAATAGTATGAGAAAATGGGGCTGTGAATAGGAGCGATTTCAGAGGGCAAGGGACTGTGGCCTGTGGAGCTACGGTCAAGAATGGGAGCGAAAATAACGCTCCAGAGATTAGCTTGGACGGACATGCAAGATGGAGAGTTCTCTCCACCCATGCCAGGCGCGTGGGATTGGCAGCTGGGGAAGAAATGTTTTACTGCCGGTAAAATAGGAGCGAGGAGAATTGATGTGGACGACATGGCCAGAGACGAGGGTGTTGTACCGCTGGAGGGGGGCAGGGAGGGAGAAGACGTGTACCATTAGTAGTGAGTGGGGGCGGCAGGTGAAGACGTGTACCACTGGTGATGGGATAGTTCAGGACGTGCACAACTGGTGATAGAGGGTAAGGGGAGTGCGTTTGTCACTGTTGGTAGGGGGCAGGTGAGGGCTTGTACCTCTGACAGTGGAAGGGGCACAAGTGAGGACGTGTACCACTGGTGAAGGGGCAGGTGAAGACGTGTACAGTTAGTGGTGGAGGGCAGGGTAGGACGTGTACCACTGTTGGTGGAGGGGACAGTTGAGGACGTGTACCACTGGTGGTGAGGGGACGGATGAGGACGTGTACCACTGGTGAGGGGGCAGGTGAGGACGTGTACCACTGGTGAGGGGGCAGGTGAAGACGTGTACAGTTAGTGGTGGAGGGCAGGGTAGGACGTGTCCCACTGTTGGTGGAGGGGACAGTTGAGGACGTGTACCACTGGTGGTGAGGGGACGGATGAGGACGTGTACCACTGGTGAGGGGGCAGGTGAGGACGTGTACCACTGGTGAGGGGGCAGGTGAAGACGTGTACCGCTGGTGGTGGAGGGCAGGGTAGGACGTGTACCACTGTTGGTGGAGGCGACAGTTGAGGACGTGTACCACTGGTGGTGGAGGGGACGGGTGAGGACGTATACCAGTTATGGCGAAGGGACGGGTGAGGACGTGTCCCACTGGTGGTGGAAGGGGCGCAGGTGAGGACATGTACACCAGCTCTACGCAGACAGCATCATATACTAAGGGAAGCCACTGACCTAAACATCTCATTCTCCACGACAGTTTTCACAAGTCCCCCTCGTCCTTCCACCATGAAACGATCAAACAAAAAGAAAGTCATCTGTATGTAATACGAGAGATACATCATAATACACACACACACACCCTCGGAAAATGCTGAAAGGCTCAGTCCCTAATTTGCATACGTAATTAATCCTCTGCCTGAGCGACACTGGCGGCAGACAGAGCAAATTAAATCTAACGTGAAGGGGGAGGTGTTACTGGAAATATCATGGACTATCGTATAAATGTCCAAATGAACAAGCTTTTACCATCGAAATGATTTTCAGTTTTTTGGTTGGGTTTCATGGCGATGTCTGTGAACTCCAAGAGATGACTAGATCGTACTAAATTCTCCAAGGCCACCATTTTTAGCACACGATAGACAAAAAAGCTCTTAAATCGCAAGTCTATCTCGACATATCATCCTCCGCTCTTTTTAGCAGAGTTTATGGGCTATTTATACACGTGTGCTTATAAAACGCTGTGCTCAAGACTTAATCCAACAGTTCGGTGAACCAGCGTATCACCAGCAGGACTCTGTTATATACAAGTCGTGCTGCGGGGTTAGAGAGGGGCAGCTCCTGAAATAATTGTAAAGTAAACACAAGTGGTTAATTAATGGAGGTGGAGGGGGGTTGGGGATAGGAGGTGGGGGGCCGTGGGGGTCATGGACTCGTTCACATACGGCAGCGCGGTGCAGGAGTGGGTCATAACTCTCTCTCTCTCTCTCTCTCTCTCTCTCTCTCTCTCTCTCTCTCTCTCTCTCTCTCTCTCTCTCTCTCTCTCTCTCTCTCTCTCTCTCTTCTTCACTTCATTATACCTCCCCATGTTCTTCTCCTCTTCATTTAGCCTCTCATCTTTTTATACACCTTTTCCTACTTTCATTTTGTCTACCAGATTCTCTTCAAGTTTCCTTACCTTCCCTACTCTTTTGCCGTTTTCTTCCTCGCCATTTGGCTCCGTATTTCTCCTCTTTATATCACTCATGGGTCGTCTTTAGTCTTCTGTTCCTCTCCCTCCTCCTCCTCCTTTTCTTTTGACGTCTTCTTCCCTTCACTTAGGTTTTATATTCCCCCCAAATTTGGTCTCTTGCAGTTGTTCCTTTGGTCTCTCACAGCTGCTCCTTTGGTCTCTTTCCGTTGCTCTTTTGGTCCCTTACGTCTGTCTCATTTGGTCTCTTACAGCCGCCTCTTTGGTGACCATTCGCTGCTTTTTTGGTCTTTTACATGTCTCGTTTGGTCTCTTACAGCTGCCCCTGTGGTCTCTTTTCGTTGCTCCTTTGGTTTCTTACAGCTGCTCCTTTGGTCTCTTACAACTGCTCCTTTGGTCTCTTACACCTTCTACTGACACCTTGGGCTTTTTGCTTCTTCTCTGTTGGGCTCTGTTGGCCTTCTTGTTCCTCATCATGTGATGTCTTATCTCTTCTATCTTAATGTCCACTAATACCTCCCTTGAAATTCCTTCTAGCCTTTCTTTCTTATCTTATACCCTGATAAGCTCATTCTCATTTAAGTCCATTGTCTCCTCCTCTTCATCATCCGTCTAACTCCTTCATCATCCATTCACGTTTTAGTCCCCGCATGGCCCATCTATCTCCACCTCCTACTCTTCCTCATTCTCCTCACTCCTCCTCTTCCTCACTCTTTGCTCCGAGGCTTCGGTAGCTGGAGAGGGGAATCTCGTGGAGTTCATCATCAGGCGGGGAAAGTTCCTCCTCAACCTCTCCTCCTGCAGTGTTAATTACAGCTCAGGTTCTCTGCCCCCTGCGCCAACCCTACCCTCTATACCTCACGGGACTTTAGGAGGAAAAAAAAAAATAGTCCCTTGTGTCTTGGCTTTTCCGTCTTCCTCAGGTTCTTCCTTAAGCCTCAGGGAAGCAACAGCCTAGCATTTTTGTGGGTAGGACTTTCTTATTTTGGGTGTTATTTCGCCGAGGATCGTTCCTTGAGTGCCACAGTGGAGTAGAGAGTCATTGGAACGGAACGGACCGTCCGCCCTGGTAGACATGTGATCATTGTGGCTTGATGAAGGGAAGGATTTAGCTTCGTTCATTATTTCTCCCGGGAACAAGTCGGTATGTACGTCATGAAGGATGAACTGTTTCGAAAGTATTTTGATCCTATGAGACCGAGAGAACGATCCTTGAAAACGACGATACTACCCTTGAGCACGACGGTACGACCTTTCAGCACGACGCTACGACCTTTGAGTAAGTCTGGCTGCGATACTTGAGCAGGAGAGTACGACAATATCTCTCTTATGTACGATGGAAAGGTCATCATGCCCCAATATCGTATTCTTGTGCTCAAGAATAGCACCTCAGCGTTGAGAAGGGTCTTACCGTCGCGAATTACATATATAACCAGTTGCCAGCTTCAGGCAAAAAGGGTAATCTTATAAAAGGGAATGAAATGTTTACCCAAGAATAACACGATACTTGCTCCAGGGAATCAGGTCGTGTAAGATCCTTTTCCTTCAACTCAACAGTACATCGACAAGCTCTAGACTCAGTGTAAGCCTGTGAGCCAACAGTGTATAGCTACAAGATCAGACTCTGTAATACTGCACACGGGCGAGAACCCTGTAACTTCACTGCGTTTATGAAGGTGGGTTTTGATGGACTGTCTTCCTGTTACGCCAGAGAAAGCCATCTCAGGAGCAAGTTACATGACCACATCTCTAAAAATGTCTGTGAGATTAACCAAAGTCAAGTGAATGTACGTCAACCAACCAATGCTTAGGGTAGGTGCATGATAACTACCGCAAGATCAGGTACGTTAAGAAATCGGTACCGGGAGAGGGTACATCAAGTACCATCAGGAGAGGTACGTCAATTGATGACGCTAGGACATGGTACATCAGCCAGTACCAGGGGACTTGAGAGTACATGGGAAAGCCAGGTGCCAGAAGATCTGATGATGCATGACGAGGTTAGGTGCTAGAGGACAGTACATGGGAGAGGCCAGGTAATTGAAGACTTGATGGCTTATGACGAGGTTATCTACCGGAAGACAGTACATTGATAAGCCAGTTAATAAAGGACCTGATGGTCTGTAACGAGGTTAGGTGCTGGAGGACGGTACTGGGGAAAGCCAGACAGCAGAGGACCCAGTGGCCTAGGAGAAGAATATATGCTGGCTGACAGTAATAGCTCCCTACAACCCCAGTCTACGCGGATGGGGACAGAATATCGGATCCAGATTTGCTGATATCACTTAGGCGTCAGAACAGGAGGTGATCTTGAGATGTGGGTGTGGAGAATCGAGTGCCACAGGAACCACTAGAGGTATAATTACAGTTGCGCCTCACTGAGGCAGCGTCTTCGACCGTCCACCATAGACTTATTCATCCAGTGACCAGCGATCGACCATTTCCTTGGTTAACAAGACGCCAAAGTTTGATAATAACGTTCCAATGTTTCCCCCTTGTGGAAATCCCACGACAATTTCACGTCTTATTTTTCTCTCAATCAAACGCCTTTTTCATGATTGCTTTACTTGTCTTTCAATACGTTCGTTCCGTTGTTGGTGATGATGTAAAGGAAAGTCTCTCGCTCTGTATATCTGGGATGTACTGTTGCCCTTTTGAAACTCTGAAGCGAACAGGAGCGGGATGAAGAGAAAGAAAAAAAAATATCTTTTTGTAACGTGTGTATTACCGCCGATGGGAAATACGACTGTCGTGGTCTTACAATTAATCACAAGGTGATTAATCCCACTGAACACTAGAGTTCGTCCCCTGAGCCAAGTGACACGACCCTTCGGGTATAATAATGAGTCAGGTCTGGAGCCATTCCAGTCCATTGTACCCAAAGGCAGTAGAGTCGTGCTCAGAGGCCGTATATATATCGTCCTGGTCTCGGGTCGTACCGTCGCGGTGATGGGGTTATTGAATAACAGACGACCAACGACTTGTGTGGACCCAACACACACACACACACACACACACACACACACACACACACACACACACACACACAGCGTGATATATAGTGGACCAGGGCTTGACGATGGTGGAGCTAGCCAACAGAGACACATACAGCATAGTGGGGCAGGGGTGATGGACGGACCTCTTCCAGCTGGGTTTTAACGAAGGGCAAGGAACGGTCATAATTTCCCTTGACTTCAGTACACCTTTGTAAGTCATCCCAATTAATTAAAGGAAAAAGAAATAATACCCAGCGTGCTTACCAGCCTTTCTCCAGTCAACAAGCGTAAGTTTAGATGCTGTCGAAGAAATGCCCCTAATTTTTTCTTTTTCTACTCTGCTCGTAACTGCTGGAGGGAAATAAACACCTTTTTTGTGGATGTCAAGAATGAGAAGGCGAGATGGAAGGCTAAATTATGCACAAAGGGAATAATATTAACTTATGTATAGAGGGAACAGTGCTAAGTTATGCACAAAGGGAATAATATTAACTTATGTATAGAGGGGACAGTGCTAAGTTATGCTTAGAGGGGACAGTGCTAAGTTATGCATAGAGGGGACAATACCTAACTTGACTTTACCACCCTACGTTAATGTGCACTTCGGGGCACAGTTTCCAGCACTGAAGTTGGGTCTACGACCACTATTCGTTGCTATGGTCCTTACCCCACCACACTACCTGATGCCGCAAGTAGCCGCCACATCCACATACATTCTCGTGGAAGGTGGCGAGTCTGGTATAGGTTGGGGATGAAATGGTATACATTTTTTCGTACGTCCAGGGGTATATTTTTCCGTGATATTCCACGTGTATATTGCTGGTAATAGATTAATTACGCTTGGCCCTTACGCCTGGGCTGTTTCCATGGCCATTTCCATAATGTTTCTTAAAGCATTTTTGCTTCACAGGGTCTTTTAAATGTGATTATTTCGCTCGGTCTTTCACCCGGTGAGAGAAAATCTCTATATTCTTCGCTATTTTCTCTCTCGCCTCAACATATCCCAAGACGCGTCAATGCCCATGGTGCAACCACCACAACGAAGACACCCAGAACATACCACTCAACTACCCTACACTCACTACACGTAGACGCATCCATAACAACGCTTTATGACCTGTGGTCCCCAGCCAACCGGCGGACTAGCTGGCTTCCTGAGCGCTGCAGGAGACTTGTAGAGACAGAAGGGGGGGACCCACGGGAGAGGAGGTCACTAAAGTAGTTTCGCGCGTCTACGTTCTACAGTTTGAAGGGCGTCAATATCTTCCTGCAGGACGGTAAACAGAGAAAAAAAAAACTCTTGGAAACATTCCCATCTCGTAAGGCGTCTCCTCCACTACTCTCTATGGGAATATTTGCATATATTATAAGCTTGATTTCGTAAGCTGGTTATCCCCGCATGAGCCAGAAGCTTAGATAAGATTCTAGAAGTGTGAGAGGGGGTAACAGACTTAATTACTCGGCTTTAGCCACAGCTGGCTCTACCTTTTCAGCTAATAGAACACCCTGATGTTCCTAGAATTCGTGACCGTGGCATGGTTAAATACTGGGTTGATTCTAAGTCTTGTAAAACCCTAAGAATTATAGAGTCTTGTAAAGAGAGAAGAGAAGGGAAAAACAGTGCATCAGATACAAAGGGATAGAAGAGCAATAGACACGTATGTACCACACTCCTGTGTGACATAGACATCATCAAAGACACAGTCGACTTCTTCTTAAGACCACACTGACATAGAAATCGTTCGTTGACTGTACATAGATGAAGACGGTATAGAAATTGCACAGATAGGAACGTAGGGCTGTGTTTGCAATACGTTCCACTTCGACAGACTGAGGGAGTCACAGATGAGCACGACTGCATCAAGCTGAAGGGCTAAAGCTGAACTTAAACCTTATAAAGCTTATGGGGAAAAAATGAAAAACGCTATATCAAGCTGAGAGGTTAAAGCTGAACAGCACTCTATCAAGCTGAAGGATTAAAGCTGAGCATTGCTGTAAGAAGCTGAATGGTTAAAGCTGAACAGCACTACATCAAGCTGAGGGTCTAAAGCTGAACTCTACTTCATAAAGCTGAATAGCAGCACTATATCAACCAACGTATGAAAGCTGAATAACTCTTCGTCAAGCTGAAGTGCTAAGGCTGAATAGCACTACATCAAGCTTAGAAGACTTAAACTTAAGAACACTACGTTAAGCTGAATGGCTTAAACTCTGAAACTACGTTTAAACTTTCTCCCCAAATTAAGTATGGAAAGTAATTGTGTCCCGAAAATACGGTAACATTCTTACTTAAGGATTTTTAGTTAATCTTATCTTCACTACAAATCGTAGCCATCCATAACCCTTGAAATTTTACATTTAAGTTATACACACACACACACACACACACACACACACACACACACACACACACATTCATTCAAGGGATGAAGCCCCCATGAGTGTAAAATCCCTTTCTGTTTTCTCCATATAGATGACCAGACAGACAGACAAACACACAGACACACACACACACACACACACACACACACAAAACGCTGTAAAATGAATGATGAAGCATAATGATGATTAATATGGATTACATACCCCACTTTTAACGGTAAAGTTCTTAAAACAGTTTAGGTTTTACGAGAGGAAGGACGTAAAACCAACCAACCCACTCACCCACCTCCACCCCGACCACACAAACCCCAAACAGGGGTTTAGGGTTTAAGACCATTATCCATTCTTGTATCTGCTTATGTTATAGTAGGTTTTTATGATATATATTCCCGAGACGCTCTGCTCTCAGCTGTGTGTGTGTGTGTGTGTGTGTGTGTGTGTGTCTGGAGCTGCAAGAGACACTTGTAGTTGGAACTTAAGACGTGGTGCAGGAGTGGGCCACATAAGTCTCCATTGTTATAACTGGGAGGAGACAGCTTTATAGGCTCTCACAACCAACCCACAACTACAACCACAACCACAACCTCCTCCCTAGCTAGAAATAACGAGTGATCAAGCGAACCAGATCAAGAAGATTATTAAAAATTTTTTTTTCATGATAGTGTTATGTGGTTAATATCACCTTTCCTCTCCACCTCCTCACCTGTCATTCATGAATTTCACATTCTCGCAACCCTAGTGTCATCAATGATGAGATTAAACCCAGATTGATCAATCGTCAATACACTGAACTACACCGGGGTTTAAAAAGTAGCTATTCAGCAAAAGACTGTAAACACATATTTACTTTTTTTTTTTGACCTGTTATTATTATGAGCGTGAAGTAATTATGTTCATCGGTAATGAACCGAGACTTTAAATCCACCTGTTATTAATACTTTACACCACTTAACCTTGCGACCTCCATTGGAATGCTGCAGGGAAAACGCAAAGTAATTTTTTCTAGTTGTAAACTTTCAGTAAACACTTTCGAACTCAGTTGTGACTTATAGGATATCCAGGTAATTTTTTTTTACCAAATGGCGTTCTAGCTACGTCTCTTCGTTAGATATTAACTGACGGTTATATTTCTTTCTTGTATCTCCCCTGATGATGTGATTATTACACGAAAGTGCACTTGGGAGCTTATCGTGTTTCATTTCTTCGTGGACTTATAGGAATATATATATATATATATATATATATATATATATATATATATATATATATATATATATATATATATATATATATATATATATATATATATATATATATTAATATCCTTAAACGTTACGGGGAAAGTCCCGGTATTCCAAACGTCTCTCACATTGTCCCATCTTGGAAAATCTTGCGGTTCGTTCGCTGGCAAAATGCAAAACAGGTCCAGCGAACAGAGACCTTCATAAGAGGCGTCGATGTGAGATATGTGTAATAGAACGGCCAATACACGGACGCCTCCCACCGTCTTATTACGCGGGAAAGATAAACATGAATATGTGTATATAAAGCCGGCGATACAAACTGGCCAACACACCTGCTAGCATGTTTAGAGTCCCGAAGCTTCACTCACTAATGTTCACCTGTGTAACACACACACACACACACACACACACATACACGCACAGGTAACAGAAGGAAACAATGGGACGAAACACTGGATACGTAAGTGAAACAGTGAACTCTGATCCGAAACACAGTTCGAGTGATTTGTAATTATGAACAGCGAGACTAAACGCTGAACGCATGACTGAAGCCATCAACACTGATCCAAAAATACAGTTCATGAAACAGTGAAGAACGAGACGAAACATGGAACAGCGGAATGAAACAGAGAACAGTGAAATAAGACAACAGAACAAAACCTCTGAGTTAGAAGTAACAGTGAAGCGAAACAGTGAGAAAGAAAATCAAGAATTATGACAACATATAATAGTTTACAAGAAAATAAAGACGTCATGAAGAATCATGGGTTTACTGGACACCCTGCAACTTAGCTCGAGCTCTTCATGTTCCTCAGTAAGATAAACGACCGTAAGGATCCGCTAACAAACCATTATTTACCTGAAATTAAAGGGAGTTGACCTAGAGAGAGCTTACGCCCTGTCATTTCGTCCCAAACACGTCCTGGACTAAACAGTGGTACAAGACAGGTCAGTAAGTATCAAAAGATCTTAAGAATACCATCAGATACCGAGCAAACATTTTATACCACTCTGTTTAGGGGATTAAACACAGAAGAAAGGATTGAATCCCCTTCCGATTTTGGATATTTTTCCCTTTAGAAGTCTTGGCGTGATGGGTTGCCAGACTCACTGGGAGATAAGATTATAACAGCAGATTCAGTATCGCAAAAAGGACTGAGGTAACGGGAGACCTGACTGACTTACAATGAGGCTATCTGTCATAGGAACAACAGGAGTTATATTAATTGCCATCCGGTAAATAATGGCCCATCTACGGGAAGCGATCGTCTGCCTTTTTCTCGAACGAGTCTACTGTTCTGCCACTTATGACATTAAGAGGCCCTTTTTTTTTTCTCTACTGCAGTGTTGTAATGGCCCTACTTGCAAAGACGTATTTCCCTAAATGGTCGAGAGGGTTTTTTTTTTTTCTCTCCTCTCTATAGCCTTCATCACGATGTTTCTGGTGTCTAGATGAATGTAAACTACGAGTATTTGTATATATATATATATATATATATATATATATATATATATATATATATATATATATATATATATATTTTGTTTCCTACTTGTTCGCCTCGCTGTTTTCCTCATAACGAGACAGTTCCAGGAACAGATGAAGAATGGCCTCATTTGCTCGCATCCACTCGCTGTCTCTCATGTAAAATGCACCGAAAACCAGAGCTCCTCGCCATTCCATGGCCAAGTCCCTCAGACCATTCTTCGTGGTCTTCCCTTGACCATGCATCAACCCCTTGATAGCACGTCGCCCCCTGTATATTACATTGATCCAGTTCTCTCTATCCCATGCACACCTCTTGCTCTCCTGTATGTCTATTCTTCGATAACTCAAAAGTCCCTTTCACTCCATCCTTCCATCTCCTTCTTGGTCTACCCCTCTTCCTTTTCAATATACGTAGTACATAAACTGTATGTATATATATGTATATTAGCGAGGCCCATCGGTTACTTACATACAACAGGACTGGATATCATACATAAGCGGATAGTCTAATAACACATCCAGACTGTCAAGAAAATGAACGGGATATATTGGTAAAACCATTCACTCGGTAATATATATACACACGACAGTCTACTTCCGTACGTTTTATTACGGACAGACGTACGTTCCTGACGTATCGCCAACGAGGCTTTCTGCAGAAACCCGTTCGTAAACGTTGTCCATTTAGGGCCTGAGCTGTGGACAGTGTCTTCATGATGTAGCTTAGAAATTACCAGCGTTAGAGACACGGCAGTTGCGAACTTACATCCGCTCGTAGCACTGTATTCACACACGCGTCTGGTATTGTTCAATCATCGTGGTAGTATGTGTTGTGCGACGCACTGCTCGAGGGGGTTGTTACGACCGTGACGGCTGTTGCAGCGTCGAGTGTCGCATGTTAGACTCATGAGCTCCGTCGCCGTCGCATAAACCAGGAGGATATGGTGGTACCGCTGAGATGATGCGCCCTGTCACCACCACATGACCTCGGTGACAAGGGCGTTAGGCCACTGACCTACGACCATTATCACGAGAACGAGGCTTGAGGTTGTCTGTACAGATCCCGTAAAGTGTGCGCAGAGGGACAAGTGTGGTAGCCCTGTCTGTCGGCTGGGCGGAGGCATTAAAACAGAGAGGGTGAGAGAGAGTGAGAGGGAGGGAGAGGGTTATGCTTGGCCTCTCCCCAGCATGAGTGAAATGCTTGATTAACACTGGTGATGTGAGTGTGCATGAGTGAGGGTGTGTGTGTGTGTGTGTCGAGTGAGATTAGAGGTCTCCTCTCCCACTCTCTGGGCCAGGTGGAAGCTGGAAGATGTGGCTCTAACGTTGACGAGGAATCAAGCCCAAGCGAAGCACTCGACCTCTCTCACACAGCGCCTCCGGCCACGATCATGGTAAGACACCACGATCAGAGACGCCACTACATATCGCATCGCATGCTCAGGCCTCTTCCTCCTCCTCCTCCTCCCCCTCTCTCGTCCTCGTCCCTCTCCTTGGAATAAGTGCGTCTTACTCTCAGTGGAGCTGGTATTCACCTGCCCTCATATGACAGGTTATAACACAAGGCAAGGCAGCACAGCTCAACCTTCTGCTGGTAGTTCCACGGTACGCTAGTCGGGTTGATGGCGACGCCAAGCGGGAGGTAGTTGGACCGTAAACGGGTCGGTGTGCGAGGGTGTTTACACCAGGTGGAAGTGCTGGCAGCAGCGGGCCTCGGCGGATTGAATAAATTCGGATGGGATGGCGGTAATACGTGGTGATGCTGGTGGTAAATTATGGCAGCGGCAGCTGTTGGCCAGGACTGTGAAGCTCGGGTGAAAGTCTACTTACACCGGAGGGTGTGTGAGTGGTGGCACTAACAGACAGATGTGGTGGGGAAACAGAGGGCAAGTATGGGAAACTTCGCGAGGTACGTGTTCAGACAAGATGAATTAAAAGTACTTCTGTTGTATCAGAGTGATGTATGAATGATGACCCTGTCAATGCTAAGAGTGTATTAAAGTTTTTCAAACTGTATTGCGTAAAGAATAATGTCCAAGGCCAGGTGCCACAGCAGTATTAACCTCCCCTCCCCTCACAGTACAAGTTGTTAATTACAAATAAGTAATTACTCGGAAGACCATCGAAGCAAGCGACAGAGAGCATTTCTACCCAGCACACTGTTAGATCGTCTTTGGCAAACGTCAGGTTGGTGGATGGCCACTTCACTGTATTCATTACGCTAATCTGAGGAGGAAATGAGGCTCTCTTAAGCGCCAATTTGCTAACAAGGAGGTGGAGTATGTATCTTTCTCCACTTTACGCGGGAAAACACTCGAATCTTTTCCACCGAGGTGGGCTGGAGGAAGCCGAATATCAAGATTACTGTAGTGATGTTACCTTCAGGGAACATTCACTAGCACGTGAACCTGGCATATGGATCTGTTTCCAGAGAGGTTTGGAAATGAATTAAGATACGAGGAGGATTAATCATGCTACCATAAGGTCGACTTTTATGGGGACTCCTGCGGTTTGAAGGCTGCTCTCCAATCAGGAGCAGGGAAGTGAGGGAGAGGATCCTCGACGAGGCTGTACTCCTTTCCGTCCATCGTAAAGGTGATGTATCCCGAGAGAGAGAGAGAGAGAGAGAGAGAGAGAGAGAGAGAGAGAGAGAGAGAGAGAGAGAGAGAGAGAGAGAGACAGAGAGAGAGAGAGAGAGAGAGAGAGAGAGAGAGAGAGAGAGAGAGAGAGAGAGAGAGAGAGAGCATCGTCATCATTCATTTCCGTGCGATCGATAACTGGGTCTTATAGGAGCTATAGGCCAACGGGAAAACGGCATTCATCTCAACAGAGTAACAGGAGGGTTAAGAATGATACTGTACTGTAATTCCTGGGATCACAGACTACAGCAGCAGCAGCTGCTGTACCTCAACCAGTGTAACAGTTGGTTAGCAAATACAGGATAATAGGTAGACATATGGCTGGTACAGGATGCTTCTCCTCAGGGCTATGGCTGTGTATGGAGTGGGCTATGGCTGTGGATGGAGTGGGCTATGGCTGTGGAGGGAGTGGGCTTTGGCTGTGCATGGAGTGGTCTATAGCTGTGTGTGACGTGGGCTATGGCTGTGCATGGAGTGGGCTATGGCTGTGTATGGAGTAGCTATGGCTGTGCATAGAGTGGGCTATGGTTGTGTATGGAGTGGGTTGTGGCTGTGGATGGAGTGGGCTGTGGCTGTGGATGGAGCGGGCTATGGCTGTGGATGGAGTGGGCTGTGGATGGAGTGGGCTATGGCTGTGTATGGAGTGGGCTATGGCTGTGTATGGAGTGGACTATGGCTGAGCATGGAGTGGCATCTGGAAGGGAAGTACTCGTCTTGTGTAGACAGAGGCAAGCCTTCCCCCTTAGTCAAAAGAAAGGATCAAAATTTTTCTCTCTCTCGGTTTCTCTCGTGTTTGTTGATCTACTACGTTGATATAGTCTTTCTTGATGCTGGGGTCTGCTCGGCATGACTTACTCACGTATTCATAGTCTCTGAGGTGCTGCCCACCTCATTAACTCAGTCATGTCCTGAATGATTTTAAGAATTTTGACGTGGTTCATACGCTCAATCTCAGCGTTTATGTTCTCAGACAACGTGTGGAGAAATTAAGACGTACGATTTATAGCCACTGAGGTTTTTCCACGATCAAAACACAGTCATCTTAGTGTCTGATTCTTTGGGAATCCTTTTCAGTCGGCGAATAAATCAGTTGGCGTTTATCTTTACGGGTTTCTTGTGGTATCAGAGAGTTAGAGTGGACTCTGGAAATGTTTGGGGCAGGACGCGTCTGATCAACGCGGATTCCCAAGCACCGGGCAATGAGCCAGCATTAGGACAGAGAGCGAGTGACCAGCGCCTAAAATTGTTAGCGCACGAATTAAACCTAAATTGCCTCATCTGGATCCGCTGCACTTTAACGGTGGAGCGTGGAATGAATAGATGTGCTTACTTCAGTAAGTGACATCACACAGCGATGAATAAAAGAGTGTGTAATGTATATTATGCATGTGGCACGACATGTTTCGTGGAGACAATCCACCTCATCTGGTGCCAGTTCTTCATAAAATATTTCAATCCCACCATCATCACGGAGTCCCGCCGCCCAGCGTCTCCCAGTAGCCTGGGGTAGAAAGTCAAAGATATCATCATGATCAAAGATTTCTTGTGTAAACTGATGCCGGAGGAGTTGGTCGATCCGCAGGCTCGAGACGTAAAATAGATCAAGGTCTCTCTGTAACCAGGGCTGACCCCGGCATAGCATAGGGTATACGTCCGAGAGCAGCATTGGTGAGACCTATAGGCGTGGGGGATTTGACTTGGTACTTAAGGATCAGGTCGAAAGGTTACATCATCGCAACCCAGGGTCGCACCTTCGTGCTCAGGGTTTGGACGGTTGTGTTCAGAGGTCGTACCGTCGTGTTCAAGGGTCTTACCGTCGTGTTTAAGGGCTGAACTGTCGTGCTCAAGGGTTGTACCGTTGTTTAAGGGTTGTACCGTTGTGTTCATGGGCTGGACCGTCGTGTTCAAGGGTTGCACCGTCGTTTAAGGACTGAACCTTCCTGCTCAAGGGCTATACCATCGTGCTCAAGGGTTGTACCGTTGTGTTCAAGGGTTGTACCGTCGTGTTCAAGGGCTGTACCGTCGTGTTCAAGGGCTGTACCGTTGTGCTCAAGAAGTTCAGACTTTTACAACATAAACAGAGATCATATGAATGTCGGTCATCTGATCCCTTTGTAGTTCATCAATTGGCCCCTAGGGGAAACGGGACTCATTGTTTACATACGCTGCCTGTAGTTGATCACGCGTATCTACCCTCCTTATTAATCCTTGTCAGTAGCAGTAATCGTAATCTTTACCCACACGTCGTCTGGTAGTGCCAGCCATTAATTCGTCCGGGTATCCGACACTTTTCTCAGATATCTGGCCATTTCTAGGTGAGCCATTCATTGGGTTGTTTAGCTGGGCCAGTCCGAGTGTCACCATCTGTCAAAACTCCCCCATCAGATACCCCTCTCATCTTCAACGTACGTCGTGCTCTTACTGCTAATCACACTGAGCCTATTTCTTCTCTCTCTCTGGTCGCTGAGAGCTTTTATCAAGCCAATTTTTGCCCCAATTTCCCATTTTCTCCTTTCCTATTTCCCATTCTTCTGTCCCAGATGTCTGGTGTCATGTACTGATTTCTTCTTGTTTTTTGTCGGAGTTTATTCTTCTCTAAGGCTGATATCTGGTCAACAGTTAGGTCCCAGCCTTCCCAGAATTGTGTTGGATACATCTGAGAGGAGTCATTTATTCCCAGCGCTGGGAGCATGGTGCTCTGCAGCAGAGATGCACAACATATTCATTATGACACAAAGTCGTCACATTTCTGGCGTTGAGAAGGAAGAATTGTCTGACAGAGGCCAGAGGCTAATGAGAGGCAGACAAGAGTCAAATGCACAAATAAGTGCAACATATTCCTTCTTCCTTCTTCCTTCCTTCCTTCTTCCTTCACTAAAAGCTCGAGGAGAGGGGAGAAAAGTTCTCAGAGGCGAAACGACACTGCTTCAGTAACGAGAGCGGTGAAACTTTTCTTCTCGGGGGATAACACAGACGTGAGGCTGGAAATTTTGGTAACGATCCTGTGGAAAAGCTGGGGAGACGATGAACAAGGTCAAGACCCCTAATTGTAAAGAGGATGACATTGAACAAGGTTACTGCGTCTGAAGGAGCCGTGTGTGTGTGTGTGTAGTGACCCTAGGACACACCACAGGGCTGGGTCACCAGGACTGTGGTTGTAGTGACCCTAGGACACTGCACAGGGCTGGGTCACCAGGACTGTGGTTGTAGTGACCCTAGGACACTGCACAGGGCTGGGTCACCAGGACTGTTTACTTTGGAGAAGTGCATTTAACCCAGGACGGAGGATCATCAATTCGAGCCGAGATCAGGGCGATAATGCTTCCTCTGGAACCCATTAAGGGATATTATGAAACCCTGGATTTCCAGGCTCTATAAAGACATTATTAGGAAAGAAGAATGGACCCCCAAAATCAGTCAAGATTAAGAAGTTGTTATACTGTATACAGAGTCTTGTGAGCCATGCCTAGGACCCGTCACATACCGGTGTCAATAGTTATGAGAGAAGTGATTAAATGTAATCACGAATCAGGCAGTGATTACGCTGATCCTCACTTTGATTGGCCCATTCAAACAAGGATTACATAGAGACGAAATAGCACCAATGACAAATGTAAGAGCAATTAGAGCAAGGAACGTGTTAAGATATCATGATGTAGTTGTTTGATCAAGCACCTTTGCCTGTCTGAAGGTGATTAATTTATGGAATCTATTTTGTCGAAGGACAAAATCCTGGCTACTTATATAAACCCATGGTTGAGTATATGTCATACAAGACGAAGGCTTCAGCACTTGTGTCCATGGGGTGTGGGTTTTACAGCAAATATTACAGTATAGCAAAGTTTGATACTCAGTTTGATCAGTGGCACTGTTAGTATCTGAATACGACACTTTGGTCCTTAACCCTTAATGGTTAAGGATCAAGGGCCAGGTCATCGTTACTCAAGGGTCGCACCGTCGTGCTTAAAGTGTTGCATCGTAGTGTTTAAGGGTCGCCTCTCCTTGCTCAAGGGGCATACCGTCGTGCTCAAGGGCTGTATTTTCGTGCTCCTTGACTCTGAAAACATTTTGGGGAATCAGATGTTACATTTGTATATAAAGCCATGGGAAAGAAACAAGCTAAGGTAGTTTGACCAGAGAATGGAAGGCAGGACAATATGCTGAACTATACGTATTTGGACTAGCCTTCTGAAGGAAGACATCCAGCAGCATGTCCTAGAATGAGATGGATTGAGGACATGAAGGAAGAAAACAGGGAGACACTGCAGGAAGGAGTAGAAAACAGAGAGAATGAGGACAGGGTTACGTGCAGAAGACGTAACTGGTGAGTCTCCCTGGCGTTTGGTGAGAGAAGTGAGCAAGGTGATCCGGTCCTGTTACGCTGACGTGACTCTGTATATCACTTTATGGAATAGAATCCCCTGTGAAACAACTATGGATTATAATCCAAGCTTTACCCATATGAACCCAACCCTTATATAGCAGAACTTATATTTTCTATGGTAAGCTCAACTGTGTGGATAGTACCAAGCTTTTTTGTGGTGCTCCGTCTTCACAGGGAGGAGAAAAAGGGGCGCGGTTCCTCTACCTCCCTAAGAGGAAAAAACCGGGCCCCCGGAGGCAAAATGTAAAGGAGCTTGTTACAGGCGAGCAAAAACAAGAGTCTGCATTGAAAGAAGCAGGTAGTGGGAGGATCAGAGGATGACAGCCATTATCAGCTGGGTGGAGGAGGGAGGTCCGAGCAGCTGTCAGCCTTCGTCAGCATTTAGAGAACCAGAGTGAATGATGATGGCCAGCTTCAGCAACACAATCGACCACAGGCAGTGGCTGAGGTACCAGCAGCCGTCAGCACTTCGTCAGCTGCGACAGGAACGATGGGGAAATGGAAATTGGTAGTTGGGTAATCAGACTGACTCTTGGACACAAGTACAAGTGTCGTTGCCTCGTGTCTCATGATGGAGGGGACGGTGAGAGGCACCTGGGTAAGGTGAACGAGTGTGTGTGGGACTCTTATGGGTTACAGGTCCAGGATATGCATAAAACATGGTTTCCATCATGGACGGACCTGCGAAACCTCACTGAAAACCCTCCGGTAAAAGACGACTTTCCTCTCTCTCTCTCTCTCTCTCTCTCTCTCTCTCTCTCTCTCTCTCTCTCTCTCTCTCTCTCTCTCTCTCTCTCTCTCTCTCTCTCTCCCTACGACCAGCACCGAGGTCGTGGATGCACCCGACTTCGGTTTCCTGATGGTACACACACGACTGTTCCGTGAACATATACAGCCCACATTTAGCATTATCACAAAGACCATATGAAGACCATATGTCACACACACACACACACACACACACACACACACACACACACACACACACACACACACACCCTCCCTCCCTCCCTCCCAGCCCACACTGCCACTAATTAACTATGAATGATATCACACAGAGGCTTGAAAAAAGCAACACAAAATTTATATAATTCATTAATTATCGGCCTATAACGCATGAAGGCATTTCATTTAAAGAGATTAAACAATAATTGGAAAATCCTTTGAAGCTACAATCCATTATCACATCTTTTACACACACACACACACACACACACACACACACACACACACACACACACACACACACACACACACGAAGTATCAGAAGATAAGCTTATGACGTATTAGTTGTTGCACGTGTTTGCCAGGAGAGTGAAGATCCAAGTGTGTTGTTCGCTGAGTAAGGTCGTTTGCTTGTGTATCTCTGCTCCCTAATGTTCCTCACATCGGACGGAGGACAGACGTCGGTCAGTGAACGTAAGATGTGACGATATGAAGAAGTTCACCTTTTCCTGAGCTCGACGCCAAAGCCTTGAGCACGACCTTACAACTCTTGAGTACAGCGATATACTGCCCTCGAGTGCGATGGTACGAGTCTTGAGCGCGACCTTACAACTCTTGAGTACAACGATATACTGCCCTCGAGTGCGATGGTATGAGTCTTGAGCGCGACGGTATACGGTCCTCAGCTACGAGGGTCCAGCTCCTGAGCACGACTATTGTGTGGTGTGTGGAGTGTGTGGTGGAACAGGTCACCACACCCTCCTCAGCTCAGCGGAACGTTACCACACTCTGCTGTGGTGGGACACATCATGCTTAAGACAGACGACGACTTTTATGAAGTCTTGTGTTGCCAGGGCAACTCCTTAATTGTAATTACCTTTTGCACAGGACCTGGAGAGGTTTATACTCGCTGGACCCCTGCTCTTCAACTGTGTGTGTGTGTGTGTGTGTGTGTGTGTGTGTGTGTGTGTGTGTTTGTGTGTGTGTGTGTGTGTTTGTGTGTGAAGGGGGAGAGAGATTTACATTTGTGTTGCCTCGTTTCTTAACCTGTTATGTATGCTATGGCTTGACCTTATGTAAACACATAAACACGCACACACACACACACACACACACACACACACACACACACAAACACACACACACACACACACACACACACACACACACACACACACACACACACACACACACACACACACATACACAGACCCGACCATTCTCGCAACGAATACACACACACGCACACCCCGTGCGTCACACACACAAGCAGAGGGACCCGCCTTGAACCAATCGCAACTCAGGACGGATAATAGAATTACCATGATTGGTCTGTTTTAGGAGACACACACACCCAGGCAGAGATTTGTTTCCAACGGTGCAGATTAGACATTGGATATCTGTAGGGTTACGGAAATTACTTAGAGAGGCAGAAGAAAGCCTCAATATTCGTGGCTTCTGGGCTGAGGGAAAAGACGCCCAGGCTCTTACTTCACAAAAAGGAATACAAGAAAATACCAATGAATTCAACATCAACAGAAGACCGTTGACTCACAACGGGGCTGTTTAAACGGTGGTGGAAGAGAAACAGTAACTGATGGATAAGTGTGTTACGCGCAGAATGAAATAATGAACATTTTCAGAGGAAACCTGTAACGTTTGCATATAATTAACGAGGTGGGGTTGGTGGCGTGTGCCTGCGAGTCTTGCCCAATAAGTTTAGTCACCTCTGCTTTGGTGTCACGGTGAGTTAGCCACAATGTGTGATGGTATCCGCCAACATCTTCCACTCTGTTCAAAACCCGAATTGGGCCTCTCCCGCTCAGCTGATGAATCAAGTCTCCGCTGTGTTGCTGCTGTGTTTAAGGTACGGGAAGATTCAGAGGTGTGTGTGTGTATATAGAGGGTGAAGATATCCCTTTATAAAGGTATATCTATTATATCTTTTATAGTTCGTAACCTCGTATTGATACCACACAGTCTGTCAGCTCATTCTTGATCACCGAGTTCGATGACCGAGCTCCACACGAAGTGAGTGTCAGACGCAGTCATTATGGAGAATGACCTTGATGATGGTACGGTCAGGATAGCCTCACACACTCTCTGATGCCATGGCACCGTAGGAGAACATGAGATCCACGGTCACACGAAGCCGACGAGGCCATGGCTAAGCAAAGGCAAGGATTAGTCCACTGATTTGTCGACTGTGGGACGAGCCAGACACGAGAGAGGTTGGAGTGGGATTGTCCTCTCTCTCTCTCTCTCTCTCTCTCTCTCTCTCTCTCTCTCTCTCTCTCTCTCTCTCTCTCTCTCTCTCTCTCTCTCTCTCTCTCTCTCTCTGGCAAGTGGCAGCGGTGGATATGGCGTTGGCGGAGGTAGTGGCGGTGCTGGTAATGTTACTGTTGTGGGTGAAAGTGGCGGTCATGTTATTGGAAGTGGTATGAACAGCATAGCGGTAACAGTGGAGTGATCAATTACTTACGTGATTCTCACAGAATATCGTAAAATTATTAGAAAAGAAAGAGTTAATGCCATTGATTTCAACATGTTATAAAGACATCTTAGGTCATAGTCGTTATTTCAACATGTTATAAAGACGTCTTAGGTCATAGTCGACATACAGGTAAAAAGACGTTATAGTTTATAGTCTACGTACACTGAAGGCCATCACCCGAGCTGTGAACATGTCTTTGCATGCCTGTCATTAGAACTGTACTTCATGACACTAAATTACCAGAATTACACACATGCGAATCATATTACCAGAGATATACCCCACACCTGCACAGTAATTGGTCAGGGAATGAGACAGGTATTTCACTACACACACACACACACACACACACACACACACACACACACACACACACACACACACTTCGTTAAAAGGTGTTCCTCATATAACAAAGACCTTGTCCTCGTTTGGCGTCTCGCCTCTCCATCATTGGCGGGGGCGGGAAGAGCAACACATGCAGTATAACACAGCGGCTCCACTGAGCTTAGAAAGCAGTTCTAGATAAACGGAGGGAGTGAGATAAGGCAATGTGCGTACCGGTAGAGGAGGACAATAAGGTCGAGTGAACGAGACTTGCGATGAACGCTACGCTCCTGCTAAGATTTCGTCATTCGTACCTTTAAATAGTTTACCCCTTCCCCTAGACTCTAACCTTATAAATAACGAACCATGGAATTGCGTTGAAATCTCAGATGTGAGAACGTTTCATCCATCTCATCCCAGTTTAAGAAAATCCCAGATTCTCCTCGACTGCCAGAACACAGCGGTGTAAAATGTGGGTCATAACCATGTCCTGTGGGGCTTTGTTAACATGCCATCCTACCGGTCCGTACACAGGAAGGACTTCAAACTGATGCGTATCGTTATATATATATATATATATATATATATATATATATATATATATATATATATATATATATATATATATATATATATATATATATATATATATATGGCTGCTTTATACACTACGACGTATGGAGCAAATTCAGGTTTAATGGTTTTAGAGTGCATAAAGCAATTAAATCTAGTAGCATATATACACACGAAGACACACTCACACGTACGCGAATGTATACATACGACACAGTTGGTACTTTCACACAGACACTTTTGAATCGCATTTGCCCACGCCATTTGTACCTTGTTGCAAAGAGAGAAAAGCCATCTCACCTGTTCCACCTCGTGTTATAGCCTCTCCACCTCTCCTAATGTCAGTTCTCCCCTTGTTCCACCTCGTGTTATTGCCTCTCCACCTCTCTTCATAGGTGTTCTCTCGATCGCTCCATGTTAAAGTGAACTGCATCGAGTAGGTAATAAAATGTGGAGCAATCAGGGGTACGGGAGCATAGTGTTCTTGTCTTGAGTTATAGGACTGGATGATTCTGGGGGAGGGATGATTGAGTCAGTATGGGTATGTGAGATAGATATGTTGTCATAACTCTTGACAAACTATGGTACAACCCTTGAGCACGGTGGTACAACCCTTGAGCACGGTGGTACAACCCTTGAGCACGGTGGTACAACCCTTGAGCACGGTGGTACAAAATTTGAGGACGATCGTACAACGTTTGAGCACGATTATACAACCTTTGATCACGAATTGATGACCCTTGAGCACGGTGTTACAACCCTTGAGCACGGTGGCACAACCCTTGAGCACGGTGGTACAACCCTTGAGCACGTCGTTACAACCCTTCAGCTCGATGGCATGACCTTATAGCACGAAGGTACGACCCTTAAGCACGACGCTGTGACCTTCAGGACGACGATACGACCCCCTGAGGATGACCCAGATGGCTTGGCCTTTAACCTCATCTCTAAGGGTCAAGTTGACAATGCCATGCCCTCAAAACTAAGGGTCGTATCGTCGTGTTTAAGGGCTTAATGATAAAGTAATTTGTGCCGGTTAAAAGGGTAGGGCATCAATGGGATTAATTAAGTGTAATTACCCATAAGTCTAGTATGGGGAGGGAGTTGTACACTTGTGGAGGCCAACCATCTCCTGAACCCATCTCAACCATTATACAACTTTTTTGATATGTTTGTTGTCCACATATGTGTGTTTGTGTTTCGATATGAATGACACAGAGAAGCAGAGCACACGCTCTCGAGGAATACATAAACCCCCCCCCAAAAAGAACCTTAGATGTACCAACGCTTTCTGTTTGTCATTTCGCTGAACAAAAGTTCTTCCTGTTCTTCTTCACGGTCTTCTATAATCATTACCGTTATCACGTATTATTTTCACATTCCTTAAGACATTATCAGCAACATCAGTTATCAATATGACAAGTCTGTAATGTAATGTCTTTCACAAGTTTATATAACCCTGACAGATACAGCCAGACGATGAGAAATAATTCATTCCGCTTTGCATACTTGATGAAGATATTAAGGCTATCGGACACTCAATACTTTAGGCATTTCCACATTCTGGTGCGTGTAAAGGATGGATTAAAAAGAAACCTTAAACGTTTTCTGTACATTCTAATCTACTTTGCAGAGGCTGATTCATTCATAGCGATCTTTAGGTCTGATGTTATTTTATATAAGACCATTAAATGAACAGTTACAGTAAGATTGAACATATATTTCAGCAAACCAACCGACTATAAAAGTTATATCTAGTTATGCAGTTGCCCAGACTGATAGTTTGAACATTATCATTATTCAGTATGTGTTGGATAACAAGAAACACAAGAGAAGCAATTAACTCATTTTACCTTCTTCTCATTATCCAACCTCACCTAAACTGCCCCCAAGTTTTACACGCTAGATAACCATAGTTTACAGACGGAATTAACTTTCTTGTTTCCTCCTTTGCCGAAAAGAAGTGTTAACATATTCAGAGAGTTTCCATATTGGGAAACTTAGATCATTTCATTGGATATACAGCTCCGTGTCTCTGGCAGTTTATGAAATCCTTGGTTGACTGTATAATCAGATAATGTCATGGAATGTAAAAGAAGCCTGCTATTCCTAGGGATGGGGGAGAAAGACATCCTGGGGATAGGAGGAACAGATTTAGTCTTAGGGACAGGGGAACAGAGCTACTTGTGGGATAGGAGAGAAACACTCATCTCTTTAGGAAAGGGAGAAGGACCTATCCCTTGGATAGGGGAGAATGACCTCGCCCTGAGGATAGGAGAGAAAGATTAAGGATAAGGGAGGAATAATATTGCCCACAGATCTGCACGTCGTAGAAGGCGACTTAAAGTGGGGTAAGGGGAGTGGGAGACTGGAATATCACTCTCCAAGTGGAGTGAGCATAGGAAGAAGCAAAGACAGGACCTCTCCTCCTAGGCCCAGTTTTTTTTTTTTTCCTGACGCCACCTGGTCAACGCGGGAAACTGCGTAATTTTCCAAAAGAATGAACGGAGAGGTGGGCCAAGTGAGGATACACCCTCTAAGGCTCACTCCTCTGTTCTTTACGCTACCTCGCTAATGCGGGATGAGGCGAATATGTATGAAAAAAGAAATGCCACCCATGGCTGCCCTTGCTGGCTGCAGAATGAAACAGTTCCATTTAGCAGTATGCCTGCGTCACCAATTAAGGCCCAGCTACTTGAGGAATTATATAGAGTCATCGTAGCTGCCTCTCAAAGGCTTCATTTAAAGTAGACGTCGGTTGGGGGCCACCTACAACACGTCCAACAGCCATTTTCCACATCGTATTCTTCTACTTTAACCCATCCGCTTAATCCTACATTCGCTGTAGTTATAATCAAGACGTATAAGAGGGGTAATGACCCAAGACATTGAGGCCTGAACGTTCTCCTACAATATTATGAATTCGTGGCCTTCCAGGAAGCAGGTGGAGTGTTGACGCCCCTGCTCTACAAGAACCTGGGCTTGTAGTGTTGACATTTTGCCTCGCTAAAGTGTGTTCTCTGCCATCTGGAAGGTGGGGCAAGTAGGCCTGGAAGCTCGGAGGGGTCGGGGAGGTGGTGGAGGAGGAGAGGTATAAGACGTGAGGATGGTGTACTACTTGTGTAGGCCAAGGTCTAAGCTAAGGAGAGAGAGAGAGAGAGAGAGAGAGAGAGAGAGAGAGAGAGAGAGAGAGAGAGAGAGAGAGAGAGAGAGAGAGAGAGAGAGAGAGAGAGAGAGGACAAGTCCAGGCGTGTAACATCCCAGCAACGTTAAGGATTCGACCTGCGTTACGTCATGCGTTCGTTGAGACGTTTTGGCTTTCGCTGGGAGAGGATGAATTCATTAAAAGTCTTAGGGTGAGAGAGAGATATATACATACACACTAGAGCCGAGTATGCCTCCATAAAAAAAAAGCATAAACGCCCGTACATTTAATGTGTCTGAAAAGAAAAGTTAGGCGAAGTACGTCTTCATCAACATGAGAATGAAGAAAATGAAAAGTCTTTCAAAAGATTAATTTTCCCCCCCCCTCTCTCTCTCTCTCTCTCTACTCCATAACAAAGTGTGAGTTATTATGCATCTCAGGTAAAGAGCTTTGTTGGCAGAGGGATAAAAACGCACCAGATCTCACAGACGAGTCATGAGCATTTAACAATATCACGTTTGCGTTTAAATTTCTTGGAGTAAAGCGTCTTAAATTTAGCCTTGAAGAGGACGACTTCAGTCGTCTTTCCGAAAGATTAGGTCGTTTTGCTCCCGGAGCTTAGGTCGTCTGAGGTCGTCTTACTTAAGAAGCTAACTGGTCGTAATTAAAGAATTGATAACACTATAAGCCTGCGGGTGATAATAAGGCAGACAAGTTTCAGCTTGTGTATATATATATATATATATATATATATATATATATATATATATATATATATATATATATATATATATATATATATGTTTGTATGGCACGTCGGTTGAGCCAGACATCTACAGTCAGACTAAAATGTCATACGTTTTCCACACATATCACCAAACCTCTTCCAGGTCTTCACTCCTAAAACGCCTCCCATCACTCTTTTTCCTTCGATTTCACAGTCGATTTAGAGGATACAAATGTATCGGGGAACCATAATGGTAGAAAACGTGGGTCGGTTAAGTGCGTTACGTCTTTTCATGTTGTTGAAATGTGTATGAGGATGGTCCCTGTCTTTTCAGACCATTTTTGAGAAATGTGGGTTAGTTAGTTGGGTCAACTGTCTCAAAACAGGACTACAGCCTAGCGAGCATATCTGTAGTACTCATATAATTTTTACGTACGTTTTTTCTAACGTTCTCATGATAATCAGAGATCCAAGATCAGTCCTCATGTTATCTCAGTAATAAGTACTTTTCCTATAACTCATAATTTTCAGTCCAGTACTCAGGAAAGATTTACGTGCTTCTAACTCGAGCGAACCCGCCTCGTTCGTGGTGCTAGTAAAACCTAGGTTGATACATCAGAAGACTTTGTATTTTTATTTTCCTGTGGAATAGTGAATTGTGAGTTGATAATGTCCAAAAGTGCTTTTGTTTTTGTCCGTGGTGTGTGTGTGTGTGTGTGTGTGTGTGTGTGTGTGTGTGTGTGAGGCGAGTCGTCTGTAAATTTGAATTTTCTTTTTCAAGCTACGTTCGTAGATTTCTGTTCCACAGGTCAAGTGAAAGTTTGGAATTTTCCTTAGTTTTGTATCTGTGGGTTTATAGGAATCTCGATTTCCTTTTTTTCTTTGCCAATTTGGTAATGAAATATACAGGGTGGGTAAGCAGGCAGTCATGTGGTGAGAAACCCGTCATGATTATTATACGTGCACTTTGGTTGTCGTTTTATTTAAAGTAGTGATGGTAATTCCCAAGTGTCTTTCTGTATGATAGTGAAACTTGAGTAGAGAGGTTAGTCTTTCTGTGTATGATAGTGAAACTTGAGAGGTTAGTCTTTCTGTATGATAGTGAAACTTGAGTAGAGAGGTTAGTCTTTCTGTATGATAGTGAAACTTGAGTAGAGAGGTTAGTCTTTCTGTGTATGATAGTGAAACTTGAGTAGAGAGGTTAGTCTTTCTGTGTATGATAGTGAAACTTGAGAAGAGAGGGTAGTCTTTCTGTATGATAGTGAAACTTGTGAAGAGAGGTTAGTCTTTCTGTATGATAGTGAAACTTGAGAAGAGAGGTTAGTCTTTCTGTATGATAGTGAAACTTGAGTAAAGAGATTAATGATATACCTTAACACGACATGTTACTGAAATGTGGGTCGTTCTGTCCTTAGACTTCAGACTTTAAATTAATGATACGTGAGGTGTGTGTTGACCGTAGACTTTTATGTACTGATCGGGGCGCGAGAAATTGATATACTCAAATGTGGTGCTTGGTATAAATTGATATACGCAAATGTGGTGCTTGGTATAAATTGATATACGCAAATGTGGTGCTTGGTATCCATAGAGTTTTGATTCCTCATTGAAATTTTCGAAAGTGCTATATATTTTCTTTATTTGTTTTTAATATGATGGGTGTTAATAACATTAACAAAAAAAAAGCATGATTTTAATCTTATACGTGAGGAAGCTAAAGGAATAATTTACAAACGTTGAAAGTAATTACGTATTTTTACAGTGCATTTTTAGTGTTGCAGTACCGAAGGAAAACGTGTGGTAGTGAGAAATAACGATGAATATCAAATACCTTTTGGCACTGATTACTAAATTTATCCTGATATTAGAAGGGAATGAGGTTAGGACCTATTCACAAAAAGCAAGAGTGAAAAAACAAACAAACTCGCAAACGGTTAATCGACGAATTCCATTAATGATGCGACAGCATCTTTGAAAATTCTGACGTGGTTGCCTGACGGGAAGGAAAAAATGGTGGAAAGAAGTGAGTTCTTCAAAGAATTAAATAATGCGTGGCGCAAACTGGACCTGGAGGTCTGGCAAATAAACCACAAATCAATTCTCTCCTTCGTCACACACACACACACACACACACACACACACACACCAGGTAGTGTGGAGCAGGAACAAAGAAACCTGACACTCAGCAAAGAAAAGCCTTAGAAGTTTAATGTAATGATAAATTACAGTATATTAATCTGTTTTCTCATACAGTTTGATGATCCTTTCATGGATGTATCGAAGGGTTATGTTGTTATTTCTAGTAATTACTATGTCACAGAGGCAAGATAAACATGCCCCTGAATATGACCTTCTTGAATAAAAACGAAGGTGAATCTTATGATCAGATTGGAGGAGCATAACTGGAGCTCTTTAGATGTATGTAAACCTAAGACGAAAAAAAAGAGGAGAATTCCACTGTACAGCTGTTTTAGACAGAACCAAAAATGAGGCATCGTAACGGCTAATCCTCGTATGGCTGGTCTGCAGACATTAACTGTGGGAAGCAGCAGTCAGTCATATGCCACCACACACACACACACACACGCATACAGCTCATGAGAAGCCGAAACAATAACTATAGAGCCAATAGAAGGCGGCTGCATTATGGCGGACGGAAAGAGATAGTTGAAATTACGTGACAGCTCGAAATTAAATGAAGCGGAAGGCTTTTGATTGTGTTCTGGTTAAGAGAGAGGCGGAGGAAGAGCCAAGCCAGATATATGAGCCGTACTCCATACAAGGGCGAATACGACCCCTGTAGATATGAAATAGGTGCTTATATAAGAAATAATTATGGCATCTATATAACACCTTAAGCTGTGTGTTTTTAAGGGGGTGAGATGCATAGGGGTGGGGTTCTGTGATGCTCATTGTCTTGGGTTTATCTTACGGCAGGATTGTGTTATAATGGCGGAGAACAAGTGAGAGAGAGAGAGAGAGAGAGAGAGAGAGAGAGAGTGATTTTGTAATGTCATAGAGAATATGGTTAGAAATCTGATAGTGAAGAGAAGCAGCCATGATCAGTCGATGAAAAATATATTGATCAGGTGAGGATGGTGATCAATGGTGTTCAACAGAGATGGAGTTTGAATTTTTTCACATGAGCGATGCTACAGGCACGGGTAGGGAAAGAACTACGTAGATTGATGATCAATTGGAAATTGAGGTGGGGCTCCCGGGAACAACTCAGTCCTCCTTGGCCGATGGAGCCGATCCGACTCTTTGTTAGCGATACTGTTCTTTAGTATAACCTGTCTATATATGTATATATAGATGGGAAAATGTTGGTGTTATAAGAGTCGCGTGAGGTACCTCTTTCTAAGAGGTCGATACGAGATGAAGATAGGGATTTTCTGTGTTTGTGGATTGAATGCCAGGAACCCACGTATGAGTGAGGCAGAAATGGCAAGAGGAATGGAAGGTAGCATCCACTGCAGGGCTGGCTATGTGCGTGGCCTTCAACATAAATCCTCACAATACCCAGATTGTCGTATCTCCCTGTGGTTGTTTGCTACTCAAAACCAATTCGTCAATTACGATTAAGATAGTTTGAAGTAATTTCCCCTCTCTTTAAGAACGGTTATTGAAAACACCATTCATGAAAGGATGAACGAGGATGAGAGAGATTAATCAAACATTCAAGAACCCTTGAACGAAAAAGCAACACACTGCTGCTGAAGCAGATGTCTTTTAACACAGATGAACCTCCTCCAGTGCTGATCCGCTGGAGTGAGTTCTCGTTTAAGCGCGAGATAAGATTCTTTCTGCAAAGTTCATCTATTATCTGGCTACCCAAAGTATAAAATTGTGGGGGGACTCTTGTCCAACGGAGCCTCAAAGCACGCTGTTCATATGGAGGACAACACTTCCACAAGTTAAAGTTCTGAAGGTTCAAGTAGACATCTTTATCTATTTCTTACCGAATCCTTTTTTCCCCCAGTGGAGCAAAAAAATAACACGTTGGGGTGACAGTAATAGTATTTTACATTCCAATTCTCTATGAATGGTAGGTGGATGGTGACACATTGACACCAATACCAGTGTAGGAAAAAAAAAATATATCCCACTTCAGCATCTCGGAACTCGAATGTTGACGAAGGCTGGGAAGGACATAGGGTAGGAGTGTGAAACTTCAGCACACCCGGAGACATAGCTTCGAGCCAGCACATTACCCCCTCCAGCTTTAAGTCAAGCGGATGTATACAAACTTTCACTCAAGCTTATTGAAGATATACATTGCTTGGCCCACGTAAGAGCCATAAGAGAGAATTTATTTCTGATAAATTCTTGTAAAATTACCTCATCCATTGCATGCGAGGTGTTGACTATAAAATTACTTAGGATAGTGGAAATTTTCCCGGAGCAGCGTATAATGCAAAACACATTTCATGAGGACGAGACAAATGCTTTTATACACGCTTGGAAATGAAGGCATGAAAGGAATACTTTGGGATATAGAAAGATAGTAGACTGAACGTCCTCTCTGTTTATTTAGGTGTGTGTGTGTTTGTGTGGATTCGCCCTTGTTTCCATGTCTGCTTTTAAGGTTTTAAAGTGAAGAGATTAAAGGTGATCATGCTGTTTTCACATGTCGTGCAATATGGGTGTGTGGGACGGCTCGAGTGCACTGTGAGACCTTGAACTGCGCCTCAGTTCATCATTCAAAGCTTATGTGCTTCTCTTTTTTTTATCAATTTTCGACCACAGACTCGTCCCTATGACGATAGAATATACCCAAAGAAGGAGTACAGGGATCAGCTCTGGGCTGGGGGGGCTGTGATCATTAAGCCAAAGCTTCAATACGACACAGTCGTCGGGGTTCGAATGATGATCATCCGTTCGAACTGGTTTCGAAACATTGCCTGACGTTGTAAGATTCTCGCCTTGCCAGATACCGGTTTTTTTTCTATGTATCATAATAAGAAAAAGGTTTGAATTGATTTGTCAAAGTGATTTACACGTAGGCCCGCTAGGGTTCGAATCTCGGTGAGGACGGCCGGGTCACAGGCAACCCCAGCTTTTCATCATCCCCTTTAGGCAGATCGATAAACCAAATCTGGTGTGTGTATGTATATATCTATCCATCTATACGTTTATATATATATATATATATATATATATATATATATATATATATATATATATATATAAAGAAAAATTCTGTCGTCTAGACACAGTTTGCCTGGTTTGCAGACGTGTATGACTGTGACAAAGCAGACATGACAAGAGTGACAAGAAAATGAGGGAAAAATCTGATGCAATATGAACGTTGTGAATCAGATACTGAAATATAATGTAATAAAATATTACGTTGCTCTTTAACGTCACTGCAATGTGTCCGTTGGCGTGTGCGAGACAGCATATCCTCAGAGACAAGACACACACTTACACACACACACACACACACACACACACACACACACACACACACCCACACACACGGACGCTGGTGCCGCCTGGTCTGTGTGTGTGGCTTTGAAGAACGCTAACTCCAGACAAAGTGACGCCTCACCTTCTTCAAGCTCTGCTTCTGTGAGTCAACCACGGCCATTCTACTTCAAATACGTTCCTCCTCCCCCAACTGATTAGCTCTTCGTCAGGCGATGTAAAGAAATTGAGAACGTAAGGAATACAAATGGAAAAGATCTCCTGCATTACTAGTAGATAAGACTGACTGTAAAATGACCTTCTGCATCAGTATTAGATGAGAATGGGTGTGAAGAACCTGATTTTTTTTTTTATTTATATAAACTGTACGTACATGCCGGCGACGAAGCAGGTACGGGAATGATAATGTGTAGATTACGGACAATGAATATTCACGGTCAGGCACGCTGGCCTCCTCCCCCCCAAAAAAAAGAAAATATAGAGCAGGCTTAACTGGAGGGACGTTTAAAGCCTCATTATTTCCGCGTCTCGACCAACGTCATCGTGAGGACGACTGCCCACAGTCGCCCTCTTCTACCGTGCTTTGGCACCCGGGGGCGTCGCCTCCACCACACCGCCGGGAGTGATCGACCATCAAACACGTCCAGTCTCGTCCTGAGACACACTCAGTGACTTCTCATCTCTCCACATGTTTCTCAGTGCTCCCAGGACCTTCGTCCCCTCATCCATGTTTGGTGTCGACATACCGCTTTCTCTATGTTGATATATCCCAGTGTAGGAATGTATATATATATATATATATATATATATATATATATATATATATATATATATATATATATATATATATATATATATATATATATATATCAAGGAAGGATTGAAGAGTTTAAGGAACCTCGCCCATTTCTGAGACGTCGCCTGGTGATCCCAGAGTGTTAACCTGACCCTGTGGACCTCCCTGGTGTACGAGGCCCAGGCAACACCCACATTCAAGACTCAGATAGCGAGAGGAACTCCACTTCTAATCCAAGTCTCGTCACCTCGATGTGTGGAGGGGAAGGAATATTTCCCTAGGAGGACTGTGGCTAAACGCTCCACTCTAGTTCATGAGGAGGCAGGGAATAGCAGCAGTGTGACGACAGCAGCAGTAACAGACACAGCAGTAACAGAAGCAGCAGTAACAGCAGCAGCAGTAACAGAAGCAGCAGTAACAGCAGCAGTAACAGAAGCAGCAGTAACAGAAGCAGCAGTAACAGCAGCAGCAGTAACAGAAGCAGCAGTAACAGCAGCAGTAACAGAAGCAGCAGTAACAGAAGCAGCAGTAACAGGAGGAGCGACATTCAATGGGATATTCATTATGTTCGAGCTTTTGCAAATATTCATAAACACTGGAGGACTTCACTCTGGGGTTTTGTTGGGTGGAAATTTCTAAATGACATTACTAAGTTCCTCTTTTTTCTTCTTGTTCTTCTTCTTCCGCTGAATACTCATATGTCTGAGTCCACTATGAAGATGTTAAAAAATCATCAACAAAACACACGTTCTCTCTCTCTCTCCCTCTCTCTCTCTCTCTCTCTCTCTCTCTCTCTCTCTCTCTCTCTCTCTCTCTCTCTCTCTCTCTCTCTCTCTCTCTCTCTCTCTCTCTTACTTACTCCCACACACACACACACACACACACTCACACACAACACAAACACACATGATTTATTATTTACCGACGCACTGGCCATGGCATAATACATTTGTGCATTATTAAGCAGACTCTGTGTAACCTTCTACTTGTGCAGGATACGCTATTATAATTATTTTCCCGCTGGTTTATGATACGTTAGGAGAGGTGTAAATAACCATTACGCCACTGTTGGACGAGGGTATTTCATATTATATATATATATATATATATATATATATATATATATATATATATATATATATATATATATATATATATATATATATAGATAGATAGGTAGATAGATAGGTTGATAGATAGATAGATATACCAGCTTCAGTTTACTACAGTTGTGATCATTTTGCAGTCACTCTCTTATTGGTCAGCGAGAGTAAGGTGATCATGATCAGCTGAGATTGATCACCTTCATCGTAATCCAATGAAGGTGATCATTCGTTGATCATCTGATATCATATTGCTAGACTTTAAATGAGATAACCAAATTAATGAAAGGATTTTTAATCAGTTTAAGTTTTGGCTCACATTAACGTAGATTATACTGAACGTGAAGCTAATTATATGACGTTAATTATGAATATAATCAGTTGAGATTAAAGTAGACATGATCAACTGTGGTAGGGACGATCAACTAGGGGTTATAGTAGACATGATCGACTGAGAATATGTTAGACACTATCAACTGGGGATGTTATCTTAGACACGATCCAATGAGACTGTAATGGCCTTATTAACTGAAATTACATTGGACGTGATCAATTAAGGTAAAGTTGGGCGTAATTATCTATGGTATATATGATTACATGAGATACAAATGACAAGAACCAATTAGTATTGATGTGTGTGTGTGTGTGTGTGTGTGTGTATGTGTGTGTGTGTGTGTGTGTGTGTGTGTGTGTGTGTGTGTGTGTGTGTGTGTGTGTGTGCCACGCTGAACAAATCCAATTCCCAAAACAAAAACTACGTGTGATAAAAAGCATTACAGTTTTACCTGCCGGTGTCCCACATGGGGTTACACACACCACAAGAAGAATCGTATGATATTTTTATCCCCGACTTATCGAGGGCTACAACAGTGGGTCGTTCTACGTTCAGGTTTTATGGGACGTTGAGGGCGGAGCTGTGGCGTTGTTGGCGCCCGTCTAATTCTCTGTCAACCGACGCATTGGTCGACAGTTCAAGATCCTCTCGGTCTCTGCCTATATGCAAGAGTGTGATCAGTGGGTGTTGACAGCTCCCGGCTGTCGCTCCAGGAGGTGGAATGAGTCTCAGGGATACCACTGCTAGCTGTCCACTCGTACCGCTGGTGGCTGGTGGTTGCGTATTCCCTATTTGAGGGTCACTGTTAGAGTTTCCTGTGATGTCACTGAAAGCATAATCTCAAAACTCGTCATCACGAGGCGCTGTGTATGTGGTGTATCCCCTTCCAAATCGACGTCTTGTCGTAAGGATGTCGTAACGTAGTTGTAAGTCCCTGATCTCTCTTTAGCTCCAGAAGAAACTGGCGGCGTAGCAAATTGCATACAGCAAGGGAGCCACGTCTCTTAGCCCCGTCCAAGTATGACGCTGGTCGCCCCTCCGATGCAAAGCCTTCGTTCCTTTTCCCCATCCACCCTTCCTTCTATCCCCCTTGTCTCTCTATCCTATCCACCCTTCCTTCCACCCACCGTCTCTCCATCTCGAGGAAATATGGTATCAGTGGAATCTGGGATCAAAAGGCTCTGTTGGGTCATCTTTGTTGGGTTGGAGGAGGAGGAGGAGAAGGACATATGGTGGCCGCCCGAGAGAGATCTGTGTCTCCAACTGAAGAAGATAGGATTCAGTAAGCTACTTACGTCCGGCTGATGATGGTGATGTGGGATTCACAAAGACGTCTTGTGTCCAGGTGGAGAGGAAGATGGGATCAGTATAGTCATCTATGACCAGCTGAAGAAGATGGGATTCACTAGGCCAGATGGGATCCATATCGGTATCTGTTGCTGTATTGAAGAAGATGGGATTCACTAGGCTAGATGGGATCCATATCAGTATCTGTTGTTGTATTGAAGAAGATGGGATTCGCTAATCCATCTGTATAGATGGAGAGAATGGGATCCGTATAGCCATCTGTGCTCAGCTGAAGAAGATGGGATCCTCTGACTCATCTGCGACCAGTTGGTTCCAACTAAGCCAGATGTGTCCAAATGAAAAAGATGGCATTCGCTAAGCCACCTGTGGCCAGCTGGGAGGGTGGCGCAGCTGGCACAGCGGAAGGTCGGCTGTAACATGACGCCGAGCTTCCCATATTTCACAAGTTTTTACAGAATAATTCGGTGGTGAGAGTCAGGATTCTCTCTTGAAAATATATATCCATGTTTACGAGGGGTGGGACTGCGCCGGCTGGTGGCTCGCTCCTCGAGTTCAGATATCTGTGTCTCACTCTCTTTGCCTTCGTGGCTACCACCACCTCAGACATCTGCAGCGCCCCGTGAACCATTGCCCTGGGCAGCTGTAGCGCTTCTGTAACCATCAGCCCGGCAGTTACAGTCCTACTGTAACCACCAATTACAGGGCAGTTATGAAGATTACTTACCCACCGACCCGGAGAGCAGCAGTGTTTCTTCTGTCACCAGCGTAAGCAGATGTTAGTGCATCCCTACCCACCATCCCGGGTGTTGTGCTTCTTCCTCAACCATCAGCCCGGTCAGCTTTAGGGCAAACACAGCCACCAGCCCGGGTAGATGTAGTCTGACCGTAGCCAACACACAGCCCAGCTACTATAGTGTCACCGCCAGATAAACCCGTCTGTGCCAGACGTGTACATCCGGCCTAAATACCGTTCATATTCACTCAAATCTGACGTCCTTTAAGAGGAGAGTTTACGGAGGGGGTCAACTGATGCGACAGTAAGGTATTTTGAGCTTGGCGAGGACAGCGGCTTTATAGGTTATCCACATAAGACGTAGGTGTTGGCGCTGGTGGTGGAGGCGAGCTGCAGGTGACAAGATGGGTGTTGAAGGGGACGAATGCGCCCTGGAGGTGGCAGGCGAACCCTCAAGGTGGTATTTGGAGAAGTGGATGGCTTTTGGTAGATATGGTGGTAGATGGATATTGAAGGTGGTTGGGAGTGTTAAAGGCGGTGATGGAGAACTCAGTGGTGTTTGGAGGTTTTATTTGGGTTGAGTCCCGTGGGAGGCATAGGCAACGTCAGACGTCTTGATGAGAAGCATATGGTTTGTAAGAAGGAGACGGTAGGAGAGTGTTGCGGGTTGTAGAAGCTAACTTGTGGTGGTAGCAGGAGAGTGTTGGAGGAGTGTTGGAGATGGTAGACCGTGATCACACACACACACCAGCACCTCCCTCCACTCTCCTACATTGTGTGCTGGTCGTCCCACGTAACCCATTGAGCCTCGACACCACCGACCACAGGTTCCAACGTTAAATAAGTTCTTGAAGTCATTTAGATATCGTCGCAGTGATGACATCTTTTCAAAAGTTTCCATCACCGAATCCCCCTGGTAGCTCGTCGGAGTTTATATATATATATAGTGTGAAAGTTATTCCGTGGTGGAGGAAGACAGAGCCACCCTCATCTTTCCCCGAGCACCACCCTCCTCCTCTTCCTCATAATCATCAACCGCAGGAGCATCATTATGATGTACACAAAGTGACGCGTCCCTCACCGTCGACCCGAAATTGGTCACTCCCTCACGCCTGTGCCTCTCCCTTTGCTCTTCCTCCTCCCGCCAGAGCTACCAGCTCGATGTCTCCCCACCTCATCACTGCTGCCACATTGGTCCCTCACCCAGCTCACGTCGTCTCTGTTCCTTTTCCATCTCCGATCTCTTGCTGTCATGCACGTCTTTCCCTTCACCTGTCACGCCAGCCTCCATCCCTCACCTGTCACCACCACCTCCTCCGTCACGTCCACCCGTTGCCACTTCCAGTTTAGACGTGACCAAGCGCTTCGCCACCCAGACGCCCTCGTCCTAAAGTAACAGACCTGGCCAGTAAGTCACACTTGTTCATATTCACGACAGCTGCCGTAACTTTGCCTTTCATTACAGTCATCCGTATATTACCGTCCCTTGTATCATTAAGACCTAACTACTCATTACGTAAGGAAATAAATTCTCAAACCACCCCCCCTCCCACCCCTCCCAGTGCTTCCACCTTTACATACGTCAGAGAATAAATAGTTTCTTCCACCAGTTTTCAGTTGTAGTTGAAGAGAAAACGGGGGAAGAAGGGAGAACGATAGCGAAGTTGTGTTGGGTCGTCAGCCTAAGGTCTTAATGCATCGTCTCGTCCAGACATCCCAAGACCCCATACCCACCATGCATGTAAAATCCTGCTTGATATTTACGGATAAAGTTCGTAGCCAAAGCTTTTGTGTGGAACTTCTAATGGAGTTCCTCCCTACTCCCATCAAACCATTTTCTCTCTCTTTCTCTCTCTCTCTCCTTTTTTGTTTTGTGTCCACATTTTCTAAGGCTAATACCTGTGTTTCTTTCAACTTATACTTAAGGAATGGAAGCATAATGAGAAGATTTCGCTGTCATCATTATGCTCGTGAGAGCACGAAAAAAAAAACGTTTTATGTAGACTATTTATGTTATTTTTTTTCCTGGAGTTGTAGTGGTGTTGCCATGGGTTAAGCTAGCCATTCCACCCGCACGCCCACATGTCAGAGCCCGCCCGCTCCACCCTATATTTCTCAACAACACCAACTTTGCCTCTATCTTATTTTAAGTTGGTACTTTGCACACACCATTACTAAGATATTACTTTTGTTTCCTTGAGAGATGGAGAAGGTCTGAATGTCTTCTTTTTCATACATGATACATTAATTCTTATCTATTCAACACGGACAGACTAAGGCATCATATAGACACAGACGCACACATCCACCCACACATATACATTCACAACCACACATAGTCTGACGAATTGGGCAGTGGAGTGTTATAGAACAACCAGATGCTATGATATGGAACCGAAAAACAAGACCTGTGAGACAAGATGTAGAGAAGTGCTTTCATCGAATAAGAGCGATGGATAAACGGAATGAAATGTGATTTCATGTCACACACGGAAGATGCAATGTTGACAGTGTTGCGTGATGGTAGAGAATGTTTAAGAGATGGAGGGACCCCATGAGTGTAGAACACACACACACACACACACACACACACACACACACACACACACACACACTCACAACACACACTTGAGTCAGCCCGGGCCGACCCGGGGTCGGACCCTACATGAGTTCGAGTTCTGGTCGTGGCTGTCGGCCTACACCCAACGTAGTTGTTCATCGTCCCCTCGGTATTGTTCGATAAATGGCCCTTAGCTTAGGCTGGTGTGTGTGTGTGTGTGTGTGTGTGTGTGTGTGTGTGTGTGTGTGTGTGTGTGTGTGTGTGTGTGTGTATACATACGTAGGAATAAAGATGTGTTGCATTTATAAGGATAAGAGACGAGGCAAAATGAGTGTAAAACCCTCTGCCCATAACTCACAGATGGTAATCACACATGCACATGCGCGTATAAAAAACACCTGGCCGAGAAAGAATGATAATTTCAACTCACTGTAAGACTAATTACACATTTGCCTCTCAGAAAAGAAAACGTAATGATTCTAATAACTCCCATCTGACATAAACTGGGGAAAAGTTTTAATGACGGAGAAATTAACCCCATGAGCATGACGTACGACGCTTGAGCATGGCGTACGACCCTTGAGAATGACGTACGACCCTTGAGAATGACGTACGATCCTTGAGAAATACGTACGATCATTGATAATGTGCACGACCTTTGATAATGGCGTACGACCCTTGAGCCTGACGTACGACCCTTGATAATGACGTACGACACTTGAGCATGACAGTACTGCTTTTGGTGTATGATGAGGCTGGCCTTCGACCTGACCTTTAAGGGTCAGGTCGAAGACTCTGTCAGATGTAGTTATAAGAATCATTACACAACTGATGACCAACACTCCCCTCCCACCGCGCCTGGTGACCAACACTCCCCTCCCACCGCGCCTGGTGACCAACACTCCCCTCCCACCGCGCCTGGTGACCAACACTCCCCTCCCACCGCGCCTGGTGACCAACACTCCCCTCCCACCGCGCCTGGTGACCAACACTTCCCTCCCACCGCCTGGTGACCAACACTCCCCTCCCACCGCGCCTGGTGACCGACACTCCCCTCCCACCACGCCTGGTGACCCACATTCACCACCTCCGCCACACCGTGTGAACCCTGGGCGTCCCTTGCTCTCTATCGTCCCAATTACCATCCAAAAAGTGTTAGTCCTTGGAGGCACTAGAGTTGTAATCAGCAGGTTGACATACGGCACTCGGTCTGGTTAACAAACTGGCCCTTGGCTGACCTACTGTGACCTCTCCCCTTTGACCTAATTCGCGTGGCGGAGGGAGTACGATGTCTAGTTCACGAGACAGACCTTTAGCTGACCTGACTTCAGGGGTTAAAGTTAAATGGCCTTAACTAACCTTCTGTTAGCCAGTTCAAACAAGGTGAGGATGACGTTGTTGTTGTGATGTGCTGACCTGACCTCGTCGTGCTGAGAGTGAGTGAGAGAGAGAGAGAGAGAGAGAGAGAGAGAGAGAGAGAGAGAGAGAGAGAGAGAGAGAGAGAGAGAGAGAGAGAGAGAGAGAGCAACAACGATACATCTACACCACAAATCATAGGTTTATTACCTATTCGGCTTGAGTCAACCCATGTGTTTAAGTCAGCTAAGGTGCTGCAGAAACTCGACCAGCGTCCATTCCTCTCACTAACCTCAAAAAGAACATTCAGATCTTGCCGTATCTATCAAGACTTTACCCCAGTTCTCCTTGTGGTTACAGACTAAAGAGTTTAGATATGTTATTTACCGTCATTCAAACCATCCAACGCCCGCTTGACTTAACACCTAGTTGATATTAGAATGAACAACAGAGAGAGCCAGAAGTTTCTAATAAACCATAAATCTTGAATGAACTATCAACCTCAAATCAGTTAATAGTGTAGAATACAGGTATTAAAAGCAGTGTGGTACAGTACACGATCGTGTGTCATTTTGCCTCGAGAGGACGTTTTGTGGTCTGTTGCTCTATGCATTCTCTTGTATTCCACTGTATCATCATTGCTGCCAACACCATGAAGGGTTACATCAGGTGTCGAGGGCAAGAAAATACATGAGAGTAGTTTGCTCTGCCGTGGGGGCAATGAATCAGGCATGGTTCTACCTTTCATGTGTTCTGTGCAGGTCTCCTAAAGAATCTAAGACACTTGTTTTACGAACTGAATTATATTCGTTTTGTCCTTTTTAAGATCTGCCTAGAACATTTCCCATTCAGTAAGAAACTTCATTTTTTCTTTTTCTAGGAGAGACTCCACTATGATATGTATTTCTCATAAGAACGAGATTCCTTCATAACCATAAGTTTTCTTCTTCGTTTTTGTCCCTAGTAAGGTCTGTCCAGAACGTGTTTGTCTAAAAGTTTTCCCTCGAATACCCCATTCTGTAAGATACTTCTTTTTCCCCCCAGGAGAGACTCCGACAGGACGGGTTTTTCTGGTAGGGACTTCTTCCAGACAATCTTGTTTGAGACCGTTTTCTTCGGGAAGGACTTCTTGTGGACAATACTCTCTAAGGACTAACATCTTGACCAACTTTCTCGAGTAATATTCTCATAGACATACTTTTTCGGGTTATATCCCCCCATCCCCTACTCAGATTCTTGTAGTGGAACTCTCCTCTCAACAGGTTTATCTGGAACATCTATCAGGTTGTCTTTTGTATTTTCCCTCGGACAACATCATCGTCAGATCCCTTTGTCACCAGAGACACTATTGGCTGACGGAGACAGGCTTCTGTTTGCTCTGGGACTGTCTCAGGATGAGGTCTGGATGGGTGAAGACCGAGGGATTTCTCCAGCGTCAGCGGGAGAGATGACAACAGAGTTGCTCTCCTCTCATTTCCAGTTTGATGATTGGTTCCAGGTCGGGACCTGTTTTGCTGGGGAGGACGAGACACCCACGTACCCCTCGAATGCTAGGACCCACGTAGGCTACCACCTACAGTACCCTATTTCCCTCTCCACCCCCTGATACACTCGCACTCACGCACACCCCTACACAGACACATCTCCTCCCACATACATTTCTACATACAGTAGTCACATACAGCCTCCGCCTACGCTACTCACAGACACTCCCTCCTTCAGAGCCTCTTCCACACACACACACAGCTCCATCTACAGAACCCTCACATACACTCCCTCCTTCAGAGCCTCTTCCACACACACAGCTCCATCTACAGGGCCCTCACACACACACACACACACACACACACACACAACACATCCAGTTCGGTAAAGTATCAGTTTAACTCCGCCATTCTCTTTCTTTACGGAAATGCACCAAAGTGGTATCACCACATTTCTTAAACTTGGTAGAAGTGATTTAGATCGACCCTGCTCTATCTGGAGCATTCATTCTTTTTTTCTATTTCATTCTACGATTATAAACTTCGTGGGAAGGGCTATCAAGATCGGAGGGGAAATGTTTGGGTACTTAACGTGGAAGTAGGTGTGAAATAACTTGCAGAAATCAACGGAAATCTATGAAAACTTCACCTAACCTTCCCCCTTAGCAGCCGAGAATTATTATAGAGATATACCAACGTTAATGTGGCCTGATGCTGGGAACGGCGTGGGATGGCCGCTTGTGGGGAGGCTGGCCGGTGGCTCCACCAGCCGCATGGTGTGTCGTCTGTTTGTTTACACTCTTTGCATGCTGTCGTGACGCTCAGTCATGGGTGCGTGTGGTGTATTTCGACCATTACCTTGGAAATAAAGACACCTTGGCTGCTGTAGGGAAGTTGTATAGGATTATCATTGATTATCTTGATATCTACAAGTGTTTTATCTTTTTTTATAACGATGTTTATCCAATGTCCACCCACAGACACTACTGCACATTCATTACCCACACACACACACACACACAGAGTACGTAAATACACATAAAACTTCACCCACCATCTGTATGTATGTATGTATGTTTTTGTGTGGTTAGTCTTTCTGTGTTAAGGGGAGAGAATTTTGAACTCGTTTTGCTCCTTATGTATGTATGTATGTATGTAAGTATGTATGTAATGTATATGTTTATGCATATTTATTCATATGTATGCAAGAACAAACAAAAACAGCAGCAAAACAAAAGAAGAACTCGTAACCTGCAGGAAAGTAAGAAAGTGATAAAAACCTTCAAATATCTCCCAGCTGAACACAATATTGCCTTTGGGTTCGGCGAATTTCTAAAAGATTAGAATATTTCTGCATATCCTGATTACATGCCCCAGGATGTGTTGGTATCAGAGGGAGTTAGGGCTGAGCCAGTGTTCACTATGCAAGGCTAATATCCTGGTACGTCACGCTAATGAGGGAGTTAATCCCGCTTTCTCCTGCAGGAACTAGGTTAAATTATGGGCCCATTTTGGATTAAGTTAACAGGGCACAGTATGCCGGGGGGGGGGGGGGGAGGACTGTCCTGTTGGAGATCAGTGTCTGGGCTATGTTACCATGTTATTAAACGACCACGTTAAGAGCAGATCTGCCACAAGCTGTGCTCATGTGAGAGAACTATGTTAGCAGGAGAGCTTCCGAGAGCTAGCTTCATTAATATGCTATAGAGGGACGGTATATCCTTCAGATGCTATGCTATACTGAAAATGCTATAAGGCGCCTATGTTAACAGCAGATCTTCCACAGGATATACGAACATGCTGTGTCTCATTTGACAACAGATATTCCAATAGCTTTGTATCACAGGATTCGACGAAACGTGTAGTTAAAGATAAGATCTCCATGAAGCTAAGTTATCTTGATGTACGCTATTAAGAGGAGTGTACAGACGGAATTAATTAATTTAGAACAAAGTTAACGTGCAGGAATTCGTAAGGATAAGTTATGCGTTAAGTACGAAGTTGAAATTAACATTAACACTTTAGCAGGGATGAAGGTAATTCTCGTTAGACTAATAAGATGATATTAACAGATAAACATTCAGAAAAGGTGAATACGATGTTGGTCTAGATGGACCAGTTAGTCAAAGATGTGTTCAACGAGGATCAGGATACCATGGATGTGTTCAACGAGAAACGATATAACATTGGAGTGTTCAAGGAGGACTGAATTATCATGGATGTGTTTTAGGTGGACCAAGTTATCATGGATGTGTTCAGTGAGTTTCCAGTTATCATGGATGTGTTCAGCGAGTTCCGAGTTAACGTGGATGTGTTCAACGAGTTCCAAGTGAACATTGTTGTGTTCAACGAGTTCTCAGGCGTCATGGATGTGTTCAACGAGTACTACGTTGTCATGAATGCCTCCAAGAGGGACAGTATCGGTCATCTGTTGTCACATGTAAATGATCTTGAGCCACTGCTCTTGCGCAAGGAGGCTATTGACCAAGTGTTGCAAGGACGCTGTAGACCAAGTGTTGCAAGGACGCTGTAGACCAAGTATTGCAAGGACGCTGTAGACCAAGTGTTGCAAGGACGCTATAGACCAAGTGTTGGAAGGACGCTGTAGACCAAGTGTTGGAAGGACGCTGTAGACCAAGTGTTACAAGGACGCTGTAGACCAAGTGTTGCAAGGACGCTGTAGACCAAGTGTTGCAAAAACGCTGTAGACCAAGTGTTGCAAGGACGCTGTAGACCAAGTGTTGCAAGGACGCTATAAACCAAGTGTTGCAAGGACGCTGTAGACCAAGTGTTGGAAGGACGCTGTAGACCAAGTGTTGCAAGGACGCTGTAGACCAAGTGTTGCATGGACGGAGGACTTAAGTGTTGCAAGGATGGGGGAGTTAACCCAAGTGTTGCGACACACGCCCCCGTGACGCGAAACACACAAGGGCTGCTGCATCCTCACCAAAGCCTCATTTCGAGCGCTGCACTTGGGAATCAGAGCTTCCATGAATATGTTACTGTGGTTGATATATGATCTGCCCTGTGTGTCTCTCTCCCATCACCTCCACTTTTAAGGACCTGCCCGCGTCACAGATCGGCGACGCCTTCTGCAGGCAGACGCCAGGTCTTCTAGGTGACTCGTCCTGTGGTTCTTCAACGTTTCAAGGAGATCGTAGTCTTCAGCTGCTCCACGGCTCCATCCTTGGAGAACGTCGTCCGCGATACCTCTAGGTCTGTTCTCCAACCATCCTAGGAGAACATGGTCTATGATACCTCTAGGTCTGTTCTCCAACCATCGTTGGAGAAAGTTGTCCGCGATACCTCTAGGTCTGTTCTCCAACCATCCTAGGAGAACATGGTCCATGATACCTCTAGGCCTGTTCTTCCTCCATCCTTGAAGAACATAGTATACGATAAATCAAACTCAGCTCTCCAGGTTTTCTTGGAGAACATCGTCTACGATAACTCTATGGCCGTTCTCCAACCTCTCTTGCAGAAGAACATAGTTTACGATAGCTCTCGAGCTGTTCTCCATCCATCCATGGATAACATCGTCCACGATAACTCTATGGCCGTTCGCCAACCTTTGTTGAAGACCACAGCCGCTCAGTGTTCGCCCCTTTTCCCTACCCACAGATCACCACAGAACCTCACCCAATTAGAACAGAGCTTCACGTAACATGTTTTCTTATTGGGGCCTCAATACCAACTTCGAGATATAAGCTTATTTATCATATGGCGTCTCCCTCAACCCCACCCTCCATCCCTCCAGTGAAAACCCAGATTTCATTCTATTTATTTTCCCTCGATCAATACAAGAGATGCCTTGGATGTTACCTCTTTAAGGATCTGCTCACCTTGCCACGATTGGGAGTACTTGTGGATGTCCTTAGCGCGATCAACTGCCTTCTCCACAGGCTTTAATTTGATGCTCAGCGTACCGTCAGGGAGAGAGAGAGAGAGAGAGAGAGAGAGAGAGAGAGAGAGAGAGAGAGAGAGAGAGAGAGAGAGAGAGAGAGGAGTACCACCCCGAAGGCCAAATTGGTAATCTTACCCTCGTGAAACACAACGCAAGACGCACTCGCAGAGTCCCCTTTGACTCTCCGACCTTCTCAGTACTCGAGGACGTATTCTTAATATTCGGAATATGTCTTTGAATACACCTCTTCGTACCCCCGGTGAGAGGCCATGGTACGAGGAGGCACGGTGGATGGAGGGTTGGAAGATATACGAAGAGTGTGGAAAGGCAACACATGCGGTCCTTCTTTGTGACACTGGCTGTCGATAGGACAGCCCTTGGAACGATAAGGGCAATGGAGTGATCTCAGAAGCAATCATTATCTCGTGTAGCAATTACTAATAATAGTCGTGGAGCTATCAGAAGATCCTGATAATGACTCTGGAACAATCATTTAGGGCCTGGTAATTACCCTAGATCGATGATTGAGGTCATAATGATTACCCTGGAACAATCAGAGGAGTTCCCAGTAATAGTAATTAGACCCATCAGAAGCTTCTAAGAGTTATATCCAGACAATCAGAAGACGCAAGGAGCGATCCTGGATCAATCAGAAGGTCCTTTAAGTGTGTTTAAAACAACTGGAAGGTCGTGTGAGTGACGTGAGATCAGAAAGGTTCCAGTAATGGTCTGAGAAGAATGAGAAGGTGGCACGAATGATCCGTGAAATGTTTTAAAGGTTTGAAATATAAATGACGAAAAGAAAATCCAGAAGGCTTTGGTATTAAGCCCTTAATTGCGATCCTTGAATTTCCATGAATTTTCCTGTAAAAGATTCACAAAGTTATCATATGAGAAAAGAGGATCAGAACCACTTAAAAGAAAGCTTAGCGAAGGACCCTAGAAACTTAGAAACGAAAAAGGAAAGAGAAAAAGAGAAAGGAAAAAGATATACGTTGCATATTGTTTGAAAGTTTTGTCTGTTGGCAGCAAACGCAAACATAGACGACAAACAACACAGGCACAAATATACTTTCATGAAAGACATAGAGCAAAAAAGAAAAATCATAATAGAAATTGCAAGTTATTTTTCCCGTCCTTTGTGGCACCGAAATCAGTGCATTAAAAATGTATATCACAAAAAAAAAAAAAAAGAGGAGAGGTTAATCGCTTACCTAAAGCTATGGTATTCATGTCTTGCTTCCCATAAAGCTCAGAATACATACAGTATAAGGTAGAGAATCAACGGAAAGGTAATGTTTGATGCATTTGACTTGACCCCGTTAAAAGACTGATGGATACGAATTGTTGATGGGTCTGGTACACCCCCATCGGCAGCTGGTTAGCCACAAAGAACCATCTGGTATTCATCCATGAGCAGCTGGTCAGCCACATTGGTACTCATCCACCACCATAATACAGTGGCTAACTACAGTCCATATGACTCAGGATTATTCACAAGTGCCTCACTCTGCAGCCTGGACCTCCTCCTCCAATCACGAGTTTATTCACCACGCCACCATAACGTCCCTGCTTCAAGTACATTATGGACTGAGTCTTGATCTTCCAGAACCAGATGAGTGTATCATACACGACACAACGCCACATTGCCTACCCAGAGAGACGTGTAGGTATGACACCCTACATCTCCGGCTCCGTCATGGTTAATGCTACATCTCCGGCTCCGTCATGGTTAATGCTACATCTCCGGTTCCGTCATTCTTAATGCTACATCTCCGGCTCCGTCATAGTTAATGCTACATCTCCGGCTCCGTCATGGTTAATGGATAAGCCAGAGACAGGATGTTATCGGCACAATTCAGTTTAGCGAACACTGCCTTCGTGATGCAATTCATCCAGCAGTAGGTTGTCAAGAATGATTAATCTACTCCTGTCTCATATTACTCGAAATTGCAAGTGTGGGTAATCGAAAGATTAATCAACTCCTGTCTAATATCACTCGAAACTTAAGTGTGATTAATGAAGAGGATTAGTCTCTACTTCTGTCTAATATTGTTCGAAATTAAAGTTTAAGTATGGAAAAAGGATCAATTTACCCCTGCTTTATATTCCTCGCAACGAAAGTGTGAGTAATAAATGGTTCAATTTACTCCTTCCTGATGTTAATCGAAACTAGTGAGTAATAAGAGGGATCACTTTACTCTTTCCTATTGCTAATCGAAACTAAACTTCAATTAATAAGGAACATTAATTTATTCTTGCCTAAACTCACTCCAAAGTAAGATACGAGTGAGAAAAGATTAACTAAGAGTAGTGTATGTAACACCAAACTGCTGTCCAAGGTTTGAACGAGTCTCACAAATTTAATGAGCTCCGCTGTAACAGCTTGCAACGTGTGAATAACTCCAAAGCTTTGACTGTTTCAAGCTGAACATCTGATCCGACCACTGTCGCTACAGCTGATTCGAAACAAGAGAGCCACAGTAGCTGATTCGAACCAAAGCCGCAACACCTGATTCGAACTAGGGCCGCAACAGCTGATTCGACCGGGGCCACACCAGCTGATCCAGTCGAGGCACGGGAGAACTCCTCCCTCCCTCCTGATAAACACGGGTCCCACCAGCTTCACACACACACACACACACACACACACACACACACACACACAACAACAACAACAACAACAAGTCTGTCTTAACCCTTTCAAACAAGGCGGTAGGATCCCTGAGCACGACCGTAGGACCCTTGAGCACGAGGGCACAATCTCTGAGTACAGTGGGACGATCCTTAAGCATGACCATAGGATCTTTAAGCGCAACGGCACGATCCTTGAGCACGACGGTGCGATCTTTGAGCACGACGGTACAATCCTTGAGCACGACGGTACGATCCTTGAACACGATGGTACGATCCTTGAGCACGACGGTACGATCTTTGAGCACGACGGTATGATCCTTGAGCACGACGGTACGACCCTTGACCACGACGGTACGATCCTTGAGCATGACGGTGCGATCTTTGAGCACGACGGTACAATCCTTGAGCACGATGGTACGATCCTTGAGGACGACGGTACGACCCTTGAGCACGACGGTACGATCCTTGAACACGACGGAACGATCCTTGAGCACGACGGTACGGAACTTCGATTCGATTGCATGAACCACTTCTTGACCCTTAAGGTTTGGGTCAAAGGCCAATTCATTACACTCATAGGTCATACCTTCGTGCTCAAGGATCGTACCGTCCAGCTGAAAAGCTTGAGGATTCATACTGGACATATGACCCCACAGGGAACCAGTCATAAAAGAAGAAAAACAGCTATTGACCTTAACCCGAGCATTTGAACGCCTGTTTGAAGAAAATAGAACGCTCTATGATGACAGTCAAACACGCTGTTCAATACAGACTAAGTTCCCTTCAAGAACTCTCTTGCTCAACTAACCCGGTGATGGAGCACCTCTCATTACGTTTTATGAGGGTAATTACTCGAGACACGGCACGAATCTAATATCAAACACGCACATTAAAGTAAAGCTATCATATAATACACAGGATCTGAACCCTTAACTCTAGTAATGGTTTACTTTTGTGCAGTACTTTCTCACGATGATGTATCCAATTTGTCCATATATATATATATATATATATATATATATATATATATATATATATATATATATATATATATATATATATATATATATATATATAAAGTCTTACCCCATTGTCCAGACCAAGTTATCAGCAAGCTATGCAGATATTTCACCATTAATGGAGCTTGATATAGCATATATTCTGACTTTCACCTTTCAGTTCACTTGAATTAGTATGTCGTTACTGCACCCCATAAACACTATGATTATTCAGTAAGGTATAGTCATCTCCTCCCACTTCCCTCGTGCCTAAGGTGTCTGGAGATAGTCACCGGCTGCGACAGCAGAAAAGGGTCGGGTCTGAGGCCAGTAAATCTCACTCTCACTCAGCTCCTTCAGCTGAGGGTTTCATATATACGAGCAACTTACATGAAATCATTTGAGCCTTTAAGGCATTCCATCTTTCGTGTGTTTCCCTCTTTCAGAGGTACGTAGCCCTCATGCTGATAGTCTCCTCATGATGCAAGTGTACAACCACTCATTCATTCACTCATAAATAAGGTTATCACCATCGTCTCTGTCCTTGCCTGTCATATACCTCATTCTCCCCCAAGCCTCATCTTTCACCTCCACGTATTTCACTACTTGCTTCTCACGATCGGTTTTGTTACGTGTTCGAACCCCTTCTCTCTATATGCCTCTTGCTTTAGCGTCGCAATCGTCATCTCTCCTGGTCTCTATGTCCTCGCCTTGGGCATCGTAATGTTCACACTTTCCGAGGCTGCATCACCTCGGAAGGCCATCTATAACCCTTCCGGCCTTCGTATCTGTCTCCTCACAAGTTACTGTTCCTTCTCAGGAGCAATCGCGGGATCAGAGCGTCTTGCTCCCGACTGAGCTTTCGTGGGTAATTCACGTTAAGTCTCATTAAGGCACTCGCCACTCCCCCAGTAATCCTCTTTCCACGAGTCGCAGGAACACCTAGATTTTCTGTCACCTTGTAGCCAGCTTAGCTTCTTAAGCCTTGCCAATTATCTGACTTAGATTTCAGATATTGGACTTCTCAAGTAACTCAGAGTTTTCGTCTGATTGAAATGAGTTTGTGCTGTATATTTTCGCTCATCTTTGAACACTGCCTTACAAAGTACCATTCAGTGTGTTTTTTTTTTCTAATTCACTGCTCAAGATGTACTCACGATGCTAGAGGAATAAGAGCAAAGGGATCAGTCCATGACTGAAAGGAATAGAGATTCAGTAGATGAAGGGACGTAAGAGTCCACCCCTCATCAAGATGATCGACGCTAGACGATCAGCACAGCTGGAGGTATCTCGGGCTTGGAAGCAGCACTGGTTCCATATTGTTGTTCGTGTCGGACTCATTGCGAAGCAACGTACGTCCATGAAATATCTGATGCACGTTCCTCCGCTCGTCTGCACATTCACGTCTGCCCGCGATCATCGTCTTCATTCACCTTCTCAGCAGCAGTAGTCAACACAGTAGCTCTTATCAGAGTGCCACATTCTGATCCCACGTCCATTCATTACAGAATTCATCTCACCCATCTTAGCGTCCGATCCAACTCGTCCATCCCCCTCAGAGATCACGAACAGACAAAAGACGTTGATTTTTTCCTCAAAGTCTCACCACTAACTTCATCCGCAACTAATCCTGCTTCGAGTCTGGATCCTAACGGCAGTTCTAGCTGAGTCCTCCCTCCTCACATCCTCGTCAGAGAGGTAGAACATGTGTGTGTGTTCATTCATGTGGTCATGAAGACGGCGGACTAGGGTCCATCTCACCCGGTCTGTCCTTTCCTACAGCTCCATCTTCCTCAACTTTCTCCTCAAGTTGAGTGTTAACTTTCAACTTTCCACCCTCCACCCTCCCTCCATCCTCCTCCTCTCCCTCCCTCCCAGAGTTGATTAATCACCTCGTATCATAACTCTCAGTAAAGTGAGGTGCCGGTAAGTGAGCTGCGATTTAAATTTCATAACTATTCTTCCAACTGCCCGACGCATCTTCGCTCTCGAGGAGGGTTTTCTTGTCTCCATTTTCGGGAAGGACTCCAACTTGTCCTCCCCCACCCTCCCCCCACCCCAACACTTCAAAAACTTTGTCTCTCGGTCCTCTCTCTCTCTCTCTCTCTCTCTCTCTCTCTCTCTCTCTCTCTCTCTCTCTCTCTCTCTCTCTCTCTCTCTCTCTCTCTCGTCGTCGTCGTCTCCGTCCGTCTCTCTGCACTCCTCGCAACGTCTCCTCTCCCTCTTCCTCCTCCTCCTCCGCAGGCGCCGACGCTGTTCCTTCTCTGAAGGTGTTCTTAGCTCCCTGGCAACACTCTCACCCACTTTAACGACGGGGAGCACGTGACCTTCACCTCCACATCGTCTCGTCTTACGGATTTTTCCCCTCTTCTCAACGACGTCGTCGGATCTCTCTCACGTCCCATTCTCTCTTCCCCCTCTCGGTGTTTTCCCCCCTCCCTACGAAACACTCATCACTGACCTGTTAACGTTTTTAACCATGCCCCTTGATGTTGTGTCTGATGCTCTAACAATTAAGTGGCGTGACGTATGTTCTTATGCCTCCCTGTTGCCGGAGACTTGAAAATCGGCCAAGACGTTTCTCATTACGTCTAATTGTAGAGTTCCTGGATTTATTTACCGTAGCTCTGGGAGTTAAAAGCAGTTGTCGAGGTCGAAGTGTCACCCTACTTACGTCCTCGACTTTGCCTGCCGGTCACGTAAAGAGAGAGTCCCCAAGAGTCTAATTTTCTCTTTCACAGACGCCATATCCTCAAAGAGTTTGTTCCTTCAGTGGGTCTCCTTTTGCTATTAATAGCGGTGTCGCGAGGCGGTAATGTGATCCTAGTTGCTATTCCGAGCGGGAGCAGCTGGAGTTCTGGTGGTCGAGATGTCATGTGTGATAGCCAGTGTGGTGGTCGTCCCTCCCTCCAGATGAGTTAGTAGTTATCTTTCCCTGTCTGTTTGCTCATGATAACCCTCTCCCCCACCCCTGTGTTCATATACGTAGGAATGTCAGGCTATATAATACAGGAGGAGGATGAAGGCCAGGGAGAAACCTGATGTGAATATAGTGTTTGTTTACTGAAAAGAAAAAGAAATATTACAGACGTTTTCTATCATTGTGGTGTTCAGTGGATGAACAGCTGTGAACATACTACGAAGCCTGTTAGTTCACGTTATGTTCACTACGACAGTGATTTCCCTGTACGTTTGCAGTGTCCTTTCTGCCTGTAGAGGCATATAACCGCCTAGCACTGAAGCCTCCTGTACAGTGAACTATAACGTTAACCAGAACACGTCACTGTAACCTGAACCATGTATAGCATGGGACTTCAGTGACAGTGAAACGTGGGACACTGATGTCAACCTGACCGTCTCACTGGCAGCTGAACCACCCAGAGGTGATCAGTGAAGGACCATCACTGCCTCGAGAAGAGATGATGGGCAGTGAAGGACCACCACTGCCTTGATAAGAGATGATGGTCAGTGATGGACCATCACTACCCGGACATCATCAGTAGATAAGAGCAATTTGGTCGTTGCCATAACGAGGACGTACACACGTCCATACGTTGCAGTCGATCTTCCGTGTCCCGACCCCCTCTGCACTGCTCTTCTCCGCCACAGAGAAAAGACACCACATTCATCTGCCATTAAGGATTTGTCCAGTGGTCACTTAAGTATTCCATACGCGACCATCACTTAGCCAAACTTTTCTTCTTTTCCATGGAAGAGACCTTGAAACTTAGGGGTATATACCACTAGGGAGAGAGAGAGAGAGAGAGAGAGAGAGAGAGAGAGAGAGAGAGAGAGAGAGAGAGAGAGAGAGAGAGAGATGCCTTATTTTCTCAAGAATTAAGACCTGGAATATGAAGGAGACAGTCTCGCCATGTTACCTCATACAACAGACGAAGATGAATGATCAGAATGTATTAACGCCTGTCTTATCGAAACAGTGTGGGTGTATTACACCTCCCTTCCGGATTAAAGCGGTGTTATCAAACGGTGGGTAAGATATTTTTTTTTTTCTCCCCACCCAGTCACTACACAGCACAAGGTATTAGAAATAGAAA